>NC_056746.1:1167755300-1168045300 GCF_019279795.1 Protopterus annectens
TATACAGGATTACATAATAATGTTTGCAACTGAAAATATTTCAATATGGTCTGTTTCAATTTTTTATAAATGTATGACTGTCGGTGTCATAAGTGATAATTCAATAAGATGCTACTTGTTTAAAAAAAAAAAATTCCACTCCTGTACTGTTCAGGCATATGCATGGCACAATGCATTTGCACATTATGCAAATTAAGTGATTCATAAAGTATAAGTAGTTGAGAACTAATTACTATATTTGAAGTGCCCAGAGGGGGTTATCTATACCTTATAAGCACAAGATGGGGTAGGAATCTTCCATCATTTTGCAAAAAACTGTTTTCTTCCCCTTGTGCTTCTGGACAAAATTGTTTGAAATTTGCTCCAAAAATGGAGGACTGTTAGATTTTTGAAATTTTGCATTGTATGTCTTCATTCTTACAACTGTACCATTGTACATTATTGATATTTATTTGTTTTGTATTGTGTACCTACTTTGCTTCACTATAATTCAGTCATGAGAAATGGTTTAGATTGCTTCAGTGCAACAGGTTTACAGCCCTTGGTAGCCCGCCAGTCAAAGAGTTTAAATTTTGTTTGTTGTGAGGTATACTTATTGACACATGCCAGTGCAATGGCAGACAAGTCAAAATCTGTGTACAATTGTTGTCAGTGCAAGTTTAGGTTGTATCCTATTCCATATCGTTGCTATGCTTAAGAGGTTGTGTTTCTGATAAGTGGACATTCCTGCATCTGTTAATTATGTTTCCTTGGTTGGAAGGATTCTATTTGGTCTTTAGGCAATTGGTTGCATTTGTAGGGTACAGTTATTTTAGTGTTGGTGGGGACATATGTATTTGTTGTTTACAGTATTGGTTGCATTTTTTTTAACATGCTGTTATGTTTCTGTTAGAATTGAGTAAGCCATTTCACAAGGGTGCATTAGTATATAATTCATAATTGTTTTAATTTTATGTAATTTTATGTACTACCAGTGTGGTAACCTGAGTTTTGATGTCCATTTTGTATTCCATAACAACAGGGATATGACTCCTGAGACTGTTAAGGCACAACCTCAGGCAAGCTTCATTTTTCAGAGGCTGAGAAAGCGGTAATACTACAGGCCCTCTATCTCCATGATGGATGTCTCTTAAATGTTCAAGCCTCTAACAAGCACATCCATGACTGGAATAATCCTCACTCTGACAGCAGGTGATTAATAATGTAAATGCTGTAGGTGATAATGGCCATAATTATGAAATGGTCTGATATAGAGCCAGTAATACAATACACAGAGCAATCATCAGAGCGATGGCCATGGCCAGGAGCAGAGGCCTCCAAGTAGTGCTCTGTCTAATGCACTACCACTTATCAACACAGAGCAGCTCCTGACATCACTCGGGGCACTGACAGTTTCTTAGAGTTTCACAGTGTGGTGTTGGATGTTGGGGCAGAGATAGACAGGCCCCAGGGAATTTCAACTAGTGATGTCCCAGGTATGCCATTCTAACTTTAATAAGTCTCACATTTGCACTTCCAGGTCAAATGAATGCTTGCAATAACTCCCTCACCTATTATATCTAGATATATCTGGCAGCAATGTGCAATAACCACCTGCACATGGTATGGTCTGAGGAACAACCCAGATATTGGTAGATTCTTTTCCTCTGATGATGGTGGTGGCAGAGATGAGCAGGCACAGTCTTGGGCAGCAGAGAAGTATGTTAGACACAGGGACTGTGCCCCTCACATTCCTTCCACACATACTCTGGATATAGTCAGTCTGCCTACACATACCCATGACAATGAACCATATGACAGTGGACAGGCTGATGGGGACATGGTCGAGCAGGGTAGTGTGGTGGCGCCAGCTGTAGACATGTCTGTATCCTTGGACAGGATGAATTACACACTGGACCATGCAATGTCTGTTCTGAGTCATCTATTGCAGGATGGTCAACATCCATGAGATCGGTCATCTGGTCCATCTTCAGATGTTAGCCGACATGGCCACGGATGTGCCAGATCCTGTTCACACAACAGTAGCACTTCCACTGCAACATGAGTTGTGGCTGTATCTATACCCAAGTCAGGTCACCCACATGGTCATAGCATTGGACATGGTGGTGATGACAGAGCATCCAGCAGACACCATTCATGTTCAAGTAGCACACCGACTTCTAGCCAATGTCATGGAACGATCAGTGTATCTCCTACCAGCAGCAGTTCTCATGAGAAGGAATGTTCACGGCAAACTTGATCATCTTCCATGTTTGGCTCAGATTTGTCCAGTGTGCCAGAGCTTAGTGATGGCACACATTTTAAGGCTGTGCCCCACTCACAAATACACACATACAGTTCACCATAGACTTCTTGATACTATTGCTACTCAGGCTGTGGAAAAGTGAGGACACATTTTGATTTTCTTGGAAGGAAAATTGCCTTTTCTGTTATACAGGAATACTGTTACCTATGAACAAAGTAATATCTCTCTCACCTGTTGTTTACTCTTCTGTTGGTGTCTTTATGTAATCTGGTTGTTATTAGAACTTAACGCTCATAGTTATCTTAATAACCACTATCTCTCCAGGCCTGCAAGACCTAATTTTTGTCTATTCAGAAAATGGTTTGGTCCCTAAAGTCACTTAATACTACATCTGTCCTTCCCTGAGTGAAACACATTTATAATTACATAAAAGCCAGCAAACAGACAAGTCAGAATCAAGCCACTGCCTTGTCATTATAACATTCCTTACTCACTTTTACAAAATAGACTGCTTACCACAGCAACTACTGTTGACATCTACACATCAAACTTTACAGTTAGTACTGCAAGCATCATCTAAACAAACAAAATAAATAAAGTTACTATTTCTGGTAACTGCACACAGTGACATTTCTCTTGTAACCCATATAGCCTTAATTTGACCCTCATAAGGACGATAGTCACTGACAGTACTTCAAAGGCAATACGCTCACTAGGAACACAGTAATTTTCCTTGGTCTTGCCTATTGTTCTTTATCTTTGTCCTGTAACTATCTGTTCAGGTCTCAGTAACACCATTTTGTAATTTAATTCAGATACTCCTTAGTCCTACAGATGGAAGCCTGTTTTAGTGGCTAAAGCAATAAACAGTACAGCACATCAATCAGCAGCAAACAATCATGTGACATAGTTGGACAAAGTGACTCTGCTCATGTACCTCACATTATTTATTTTATTAAGAAGTTATTTTAACTTTGTTCATTGGTAGGCAGATTGGTCCAAGGACTCTTCCCAGCCATGCTCTCAGCCATTTGGAAAGGGCAAATACAGGTTAAAGCTGCAAAGATCATTTTTATAGAATAAAGTATAACCGTTACATAAACAAGTCTATCTTTTATTTCATCTTGGAGATGATATTCATTCTAAATCTGGTCCAAGTCTCGAAAACCCATAAGATCACATATGAACTGGTAGTACAGACCTTGTCAGTACTATACGTTTCCATAACAAAACCGAACAGCTGCATATTGTACTGTATCATTTACAAGTAGATGTTATAGCAGTATCAAAAACCTGACTGAAATCTCACATTACAGATTGTGATATTATGACAAAAGGATGCCTATCTTTCAGAAGACAATAAATAACTAATATTTTTAGTCTTGGCTGGGCCTCTTATCTGGCCCCATTATATTTATATGGACCTGTAAATATGAATTGATTAATTAATGACGTTGCTCAGCTCTGTAGGGTTCTCAAGGTTTTCAAAAAAGTACCACACATTATCTGATCATAACAACATCACTAAACCATATCAAATCTACATGTCTGCTTATAAACTGAATTCACAGACAGCCTTCCACAGGATTCTCAAGGTCTTCAGAAAAGTAGTACACATGAAGTGATCATAGCAACAGCACTACACCATATCAAATCGACATGCATGCTTATTAACTGAATTCAGTGACAGCATTCCAGTTTTGCTGGGGGTATGACCAGAAGATGCATGTTGTTAAGAGCACTGCTGCAGTGTATGTATGTGTGTGTGTGTGTGTGTGTGTGTGTGTGTGTGTGTGTGTGTGTGTGTGTGAGTGTGCACGCGCGCAATCGTGTGTGTGTGTGTGTGTGTGTGTGTATGTGTGTGTGTGTGTGTGTGTGTGTGTGTATGTGTGTGTGTATATGGGTCTACTTTGACCCATCGAAATTACACTTCAGCGAAACTCAGTTTCGTTAGCTTGGTTTCACGAATGTGCATTTCTCTGGAAATGTACTTTCACGAAACTACAGATCACCGAAGCATTTAAAAAAAAAAAACAAATACACTACAGTAAATTATGCAGGGGGGCAAGCCCCCCTGCACCCCCCACATCCCCACTACTAATATATACCAGCTCTGAGATCGCACTACAGTGGGGAAAAGGGAAAATTCCTGTAGCCCCACTGTACCGCGATCTCCAGCAACAATCTCAATGAACTGTAGTCTTTTATTATAAACAGATGAAAGTGCTTAATCTTTGTGGAAAAAAGTAATTTTACCAATATCCACTGGTGCCATTTCTGTTCCAGCTCCTAACATTTTTTCTTGGATTTATTTTTGGTTCTTTGTATAGTCAGTTTTCTAGCCCCATCCCTTCTACACTGGAGCAATAGCATCTCACGGCTCTTCCACATCTTCAGAATCTTCTGGACATTCAGCCAATTGTACCACTTCCAGAAGCAAAGAAGGAGATCGGGACTTATTCTCGACTTTTCCTGGATCTGAAGAAAGACAAATAGCAGGGACTCACCCTAGAGCAATTAAAGATGAATAAGTTTATAAAAATAAAAAAGTTCAAATGTTAACTTTGCATAGCATTTTATCTCACCTCCAACAAGATGCCTAATAATTTTGGACATGCAGAATGCCTACCTTCACAGTCACAGATCCAGGCATTTGCAAGAAGGAACATACAAATGCCTCAAAAGAGATCAAGTGATAGATGGAGAGAAAGTTCTACATAAGGTTATGAGGCTGTGACTAGAAAGTCATTTAAGCAGTGTTATGATACTACTGTGACAAGAAATGTAAAGTATAACAACAGATATTATTCCATCTGAAAAATACATCAGCAGAGCAAAATTATGGAAAATACTTCCCTGTTATTAATAGTAGTCCATCTGCAGAACACATCAGTAATCACTGCTACAGTTTAAACTGCATTCCAGTCCATTTAAAGTTTCAGAAGAGTTCCTCAGGTTACACAGCACTTCCAGCCCTGTGTCAAAAGAGGTGATTTCTCATGATGATGTGTTATCAGAACCCTTGGTTCTATACTTTCATTCTTTTTGCACTGCGTGAGGGTTAATTTTAAGTAAAATGCTATTTTGATAGGCTGAATTGAATGTTCTACATTAACTGTTTTCTCTGATTTTTAATATTGTTAAATAGTTTGAAATGATTAGAAAGTGAGTAGCCATACTGACAAAGTTTTACTTTAACACATACTGTTTAGTATTGCTCAGCTGTATGTATAATAGCAGTAGTCAAGTAGCATGTTTTCAACATGTTAAAGGGAAAACAAATTATAGAAATGTCCAAAAATATAACCTTTATAAACTATCAATCAAATTGCTGTCTGCCAGTTCTCTGATATTCTTTAACATCTTGCATATGTCTTTTGTACCATGTTATAAACAATCTATTACATGACTTATGCTTCTGTTTGTTTATTTAAGCAGTGCAGTAGTCAAGGAGATAGAAGTTCACATTCTACACTGAATATGAGCACGTTTCCAACTCCTCCATGATCTGATTACAAGCATAAGGCAAAACATACCCAAATACACATTGTGCTGCCTTATTTTGTCATTGCATTATAGAAAAATGGGATGAGTGGAAAGTGCCTATAATGACTTAACCATCTAAGCTGGAATAATTTATTTCAGCCAAGACACACAAGTACCTTTATAAATGCATTTTACTGCTGTAAAGTCCATGTGTCATGTTCTAGTGCAACAACTTTACTACAGATGCAAAAATTGAAATCAAGGAAATCAGGTGAGTGCTGTGTTAACATGATTACATATTCCTTCTGCAGTAACTTCATTTTTAATTCATTAATGAAATCTTTTGCATGCAGTACTTTTGGCATACTGGGTAATATAAGCAAAAGCTTCTTTGTTAGTATGAGATGCAAGCTAGGTATCGAGATATCAAAATAAAAAGAAATATAATAAATATAGTAAGAGGGAATACAGAAATACAGAATAATTCATTTAACTAGGCTTTCTATCTCCATAAAAATTAAAATAATCAGTATGAATATGAATTATGTGAAGTTGGTAAATATCAAACCTTCAGTTCCTTTTACAGTTTTTTGACTACCATATAGCTAACAGAGTGTAGATTGTATGATTACAGCTTCTCCTAAACTTATCTCCCCTCTACAATACTGACTAGGAAATGCCTTGTACAGGACTACCGAAATGCAACACATTTCATGCACTAAGTACAGTTAACCTTGGTATACATGTTTAAATTAAAAGAAAGCTTTTACCTTGTAGGTATCGTTTTCATTCAGTAGTACTGAACTCTTAGATATAAAATGATGATCATTATATATAACAGCTTTGTCCGTAAATATTTTATCAGATGAAATAAAGATAATTACTTCTCTGCAGTTATTAAAAAGTCTGAAGCTATATATCTTTTACTTGTACTCCAACGCAACATTAATCTAAAACAGTGAAATACACTGAGCACAAGAAGTGAGGTCTGTTGATCCAGACATGAGATCTAGTCACAAACATGTGTTAAAGAAACAATAGGAAGTTTAAACTTTTGGGAGGGTTTTTATTTATTTATGAGTGCCATGATCCTACCAGAAGTGTGAACTTCGACACTTTCCATTAATGAGCGGTTCTACTCCAAACCTGTACAGCATTTGAAAGGACACTGCATCTGGTCATGGCAGAGCATTAAAACATAACTTTTATTTGCTAATTAAAATAAAAAAAGAAACTGGCATCTTGGTGATATACCTTTTACTGGTTCTAAACATTAATGTTTAATGATCCAATTGTATTTACATCCAAACAGTCACATGTATCAGTCACAGGAAGATATGCAAAACATGATCAAATTCACAATAAACATATGGTAATTTATCCATTAGTAAATTTGATAACATGGTACTATATGGAAATGCTTATTTCACAGGTAATGTGGTTTTCTATAAAATATGTATAAATGATTTTTTTTTATAGTCCAAAGTGAATAAAGAGAATTTATTGATTTAATAGGATTAATATGTATTTTAACAAGAGGGAGGAGCATAGGGTGACATACAAGAGTGGAGGAAGATGCACACAGGTGGATTATATCTTATGTAGGAGGGCAAGTTTGAAGGAGAGATGGAGATATGCTCTAGAGAGAAGAGGAATGAAGGTCAGCAGGACTAAGACAGAATATATGTGTGTGAGAGGGAGAATAGAGGAATGGTGAGGATGCAAGGAGTAGAGGTGGCGAAGGCGGATGTGTTTAAATACTTGGGGTCAATAGTTCAGAGTAACTGTGAGTGTGGAAGAGAGGTGAAGACGAGAGTACAGGCAGGATGGAGTGGGTGGAGATGAGTGTCAGGAGTGATTTGTGACAGACGAGTACCTGTAAGAGTGAAAGGGAAGGTCTACAAGAGGGTTGTGAGACCAGCTATGTCATATGGGTTGGAGACAGTGGCACTTGACAAAAAGGCAGGAGTTTGAGCTGGATGTGGCAGAATTAAAGATGTTAAGATTTGCACTGGGTGTGACGAGGGTGGACAGGATTAGGAATAAGTATATTAGAGGGTCAGCCCAGGTTGGAAGGTTTGGAGACAATGCCAGAGAGGCACAATTAAGTTGGTTTGGACATGTGCTGAGGAGGGATGTTGAGTATATTGGGAAAATATGCTAAGGATGAAGCTACCAGGTAACAGGAAAAGAGGAAGGCCTAAGATAAGGGTTATGGATATGGTGAGAGAGGACATGCAGGTGGTTGGTGTGACAGAGCAAGATGCAGAGGACAAGAAGAAATGGAAACAGGAACAGGAAACAGAAATGGAAACTGCTGTGGCGACCCCTAACGGGAACAGCCGAAAGAAGATGATGAATAGGATTCGGAACAATGATTTGGGAATACCCTTTATTTACAATATAAAAGAGATGAGGACAGAGTATTCAGATGTCGAAATAAATATTTCCAATAAAATAATATGTACAGTATTATATAGAAAACCAATAGCTAATAAGTATCTGCAATAGCAAAACATGTACAGTATTATATAGAAAACCAATAGCTAATAAGTATCTCCAATAGCAAAACATGTACAGTATTATACAGAAAACCAATAGTTAGTATCTCTAATAAAAAAATTATACAGTATTATATAGAAAGCCAATTGCTAATAAGTATCTACAATAACAAAACATGTACAGTATTATACAGAAAACCAATAGTTAGTATCTCTAATAAAAAAGAATTGTACAATATTATATAGAAAGCCAATTGCTAATAAGTATCTACAATAACAAAACATGTACAGTATTATATAGAAAACCAATAGCTAATAAGTATCTGCAATAACAAAACATGCACAGTATTATACAGAAAACCAATAGTTAGTATCTCTAATAAAAAAATTGTCCAATATTATATAGAAAGCCAATTGCTAATAAGTATCTACAATAACAAAATATGTATAGTATTATATAGAAAACCAACAGCTAATAAGTATCTCCAATAGCAAAACATATACAGTATTATACAGAAAACCAATCGTTAGTATCTCTAATAAAAAAAATTGTACAATATTATATAGAAAGCCAATTGCTAATATGTATCTACAACAACAAAATATGTACAGTATTATACAGAAAACCAATAGTTAGTATCTCGAATAAAAAAAAATTGTACAGTATTATATAGAAAGCCAATTGCTAATAAGTATCTGCAATAACAAAATATGTGCCGTATTATGCAGAAAACCAATAGTTAGTATCTGTAATAAAAAATTGTACAATATTATATAGAAAGCCAATTGCTATCTACAATAACAAAACATGTACAGTATTATATAGAAAACCAGTAGTTAGTATCTCTAATAAAAAAATTGTACAATATTATATAGATAGCCAATTGCTAATAAGTATCTCCAATAACAAAATATGTACAGTATTATATAGAAAACCAATAGCTAATAAGTATCTCCAATAACAAAATATGTACAGTATTATATAGAAAACCAGTAGCTAATAAGTATCTCCAATAGCAAAACATATACAGTATTATACAGAAAACCAATAGTTAGTATCGCTAATAAAAAAGTGTACAATATTGTATAGAAAGCCAATTGCTAATAAGTATGTCCAATAGCAAAACATGTACAGTATTATATAGAAAACCAATTGCTAATAAGTATCTACAATAACAAAATATGTGCAGTATTATACAGAAAACCAATAGTTAGTATCTCTAATAAAAAAAAATTGTACAATATTATATAGAAAGCCAATTGCTAATATGTATCTACAATAACAATACATGTACAGTA
The DNA here is from genome assembly GCF_019279795.1 of Protopterus annectens. Lineage (NCBI taxonomy): Eukaryota > Metazoa > Chordata > Ceratodontiformes > Protopteridae > Protopterus > Protopterus annectens. The sequence continues at coordinate 1,167,764,832 of NC_056746.1, forward strand.
TTATATAGAAAACCAACAGCTAATAAGTATCTACAATAACAAAACATGTACAGTATTATACAGGAAACCAGTAAGTACAAGTACTTCCTTTTAATCACAGCTTCTCATGCACTACATTTAGTAATATCATTACTCTTTAATGAGCTTCTAAGAGCAATGTATTTAGACTCAGAAGAAGAAGAATTTCATAGTGGCTTTGGACATAGTAGAGAGCCTAAAATGTGGGAGTATAAAAAAGAGCAGTTATATTGCTGTTAGATAAAGTACAATACAGAAAATTGGGAAGAAAGGAAAGAACAGGGTTTGGGAAGAAAAGAAATATGCAGTAATGAAGCGGAATTAATATTATTTTGAAACACTTTATGCCCCCTTTGTTAAAGATACAGTTTTTGTTTGATAAAAATTGAATAACGTCAGATGATTCATTCAGTACAATATTGAACTCTACTCTGAAGACCTCTTACAAAAATTCTCCGGGTAACATGGGTAGATGGGTTCATGCTGACGTATTACATAATACTAAAGGAGTTTGTAAGGTTTGTAGTACTTTTAAGTATTTACCAAGAAAGCAAAAACCACAACGCTGCAAGACCAAGAACAAGAAAAAACACTTTCTCCTGCAGAGACAATAATTCCAGTAGCGATATGTAAAAAGTTCTTTATTCCACACGATACCAGGTGTACAAAAATTGAAGTAAAGGATGACAAGCGCTTTCGCCTGGTTCATTCCAGGCTTTATCAAGTCAAACAACCATACTGTTTGCAAAAAAATACTTGTATACAATTAGTAGCTGGTCACATGATGTAATTAACATAATTAATTGTTTTAACCAACTTTTAACCATGATAAATGCATTACAAAACAAGTAAACATTGTTAAAAATTCATTGCTTCTATTATGAATTGTATGCATGTGCTGACTGCAGTTTACAATAAGTTAAAATAACATGCATCATTTAAATAGAAAATATATGCATAGTGAATCTTAAAATAGTTGCACAATAGCCCTAAGATGACTTGTCAAGAAACAAATAAACATTAATGCATGGCATCCTAAAAAATATATAACATCAACATTTAAAAACAGTGGGTAGTGTAGGTATGTGAACTAATGTATGAATTGTTGTACATCCAAAAGGTAATAAGTAAAACGCTATGTGTGAACCAGCGTGTGAATGTGTGTAAAGGGAGGGAGGGGGAGGGGAGGGGGGGTGGTTATTGAATTTATAACCTGGCCCTACGAAGCTTAAGCACTGAACCTATGCTAAGCATGCCATTAAGGTCTGGGGGTTTCCCTGCATTAAGTTTCAACTGCCAGATTAACTCTCTAAATTCAAGTTTGGATTCCCAATCTCCCCCTCTGATGTCTGGGTTAACCTGCTCAAGTATCATAAAAACCAACTTAAAATCAGGACATGTGATAGAGTGTTTAAAGAAAGCGTTGCTTTCTTTTTTATTTTCAATTTCATATGTATGCTCATACAACCTTTTTCTAAATTCGCGCTCCGTTTTGCCTATGTAAAACCCTCCGCATGTGGTGCAGCAACCAATGTAGACTACTCCCTTAGTACCACAGGTAAAGTGTCCAGATGATTTTATATTAATATGTCGTGACTTTAAATAGATGTGGCTATCATTTATAAGGAGGTGACATTGTTTACCTGCACCACATTTGTAGGTGCCATTGGGATGCCGTGGTTTTTCGAAAGGTGTATGCTGTCTTCTTTCAAAAATTCCTTTTAAATTCTGCCCTCTTTTCCTGACAAATCTAGGTTTACCAGTGACAATGCGCTTAAACTCATCATTACTTTGTAGCACAAACCAATATTTAGATACAATGCTCTCTATCTGCGAAAACTTCTCAGAAAAAGTATAAACAAATTGTGCCCCCTTTTCAGTAAGTTGTAAATCTGCTGCCTTGTTACTAGGGATGTTGTGCTCTGCATTGCCTAACAAAGCCGGGTAGGTAGATTCTCTTTTAGCAAGAATCTCCTTAGTAAGGGTCTTGAGTAGTTCATGTCGGTATCCCCTCTCAGTAAACATACTGTATAAATTGTTAGCCTGTTCAGTAAAATCTTCTAACCTACTACTTATACGAGAAGCTCTGATTAATTGACCCTTAACTATACCTTTCTTTTGGTGTATAGGGTGCTGGCTACTAAAATGTAGCAGGGAGTTTGAAAAAGTAGGTTTCCTATAAACCTTTGAGTTTAGTTCTGAGGTGTTAGAGTCCCTAAAAATCGTGACATCTAAATAATGCATTTCGTTACCACTAATTTTGTGTGTAAAGGTTAAAAAATTTGTCGTGGAGTTAATATACTGCAGGAAGGCTATAAGTTGTTCATGAGTGCCCTCCCAGATGATACAAATATCATCCAGGTATCTGCAGTAAAAGGTGATAAATTGTGCCCAGGTAGTTTGAAAGATGTACCTATGCTCCCACCTGTGCAACACTACGTTGGCATAAATAGTTGCACAGGCGGCACCCATCGCTACCCCCTTAAGTTGTTTAAAAAGCTCTCCGTTAAAGAACATATAGTTATTCTCCAGTACCATACTCATCATTTCAGTTATTAGATTAACAAAGTTGTTACTCAGATTGGTTTCATTCCTGAAAAAGTCAGTAAACCATTCAAGGCCTGTCAAATGGGGGATACTGGGGAATAATTCCTTTATGTCTATGGTAACCAATAGGGATGTAGCTGTACATCTATCTTTGGGAAACTTTTTAAGAAATTCCCAAGAATCCTTACATACGTAAGTTAAAGCTGAAGTGTATTGCTTTGTAATATGGTCAATAAATTTGGCGATTGGTTCTATCACCCCTCCTGCCCCGGAAACAATGGGTCTAAAGAGCAGGGGGTCTGTACCCTTGTGAATCTTGGGTATGCCAAAAATGACCGGAATCCTGGGTTTCTCTGTTACTAGAAAATTGTACAACCTTTCATTGATAACACCTTGCATTAAGTAGTCATAAAGGGAGTATTTTATCTTAGCTAGGGCTATGCTGTGCTCATTACGAGAGATTAGACAATATTGGTTGTCATCGTGTAACATATGATGCATACATGCTTCATAATTAGCATCGTACATGAGCACAACCCCACCCCCCTTGTCAGGCTTCATTACTCTAATCTGTTCTCTAGATAGCATCCTGATGTAATTTAGCTCATCTAAGCTCATATTGGTATGTTTGTGGTCAGTGGTGTCCGAACATTTGCTACGTAACTCACGCTCCACTAGTTCCTCATACAACCTGAGAGATGGATGCATGGGGGGGTTAAAAGTACTTCTCCTGTACAAGCCTGTGGATTCTACCTCTTTACCCTTGAAAAAATGTTTCAAATTTAAACCTCTCGTAAATAACTTGAGTTCCACAAGTAAATTGGCTAGGTCAATTTTTCTAGTTGGAACAAAAGGAAACCCTTTTATAAAAACATTGAAAGCTGTCACATCAACCATAACCTCAGTGTAATTATATATAGTGAAGTTATTCAACGTGAATAACTTACAATTGGTTTCCTCAGCCACTTTGATGTCACTCTGCTGTAAGATGGAATCATCAATTATATCTAAGGTTAAGTCAGTGTCTAAAAGTGCGTGTGCAGTTGAGTGATTTGTGGTTATTGCTTGCTGTTCCATCTCCGTCGTGCTCTCTGGGGTTTGTAACCCCATGCCCCGGTCCTCCCGGGGTGCGAGGAAAAATCCTGATTACGTTGTCTTTTATCTTTCTCTGCTAACCGCTCACTTCTCCGAGGGACCTCATTGTGATTCTGATGAAAAACTTCCTCACCTCCGTTATCTATTACACTAGCTGTTCTTATATTGTTTAAAGATTTATTGTGACAGGGATATGCCAAACCTTCCTTGTAGTCATGCAGGTCCCTTTCCAGCTTTCTGATTTTTCTGTTTGTTATTTTTAAACAAAATTGGTCGACCTCGTCAAATATCCTGTCATAGTCATGTTTGACCATGGCAAAATCATTGTCTGAGTTTACCAAGTGGTGTAGTGAGTTTAAATCATCGGTTAGGTTGTTAGCCTTATTTTCATACTCAGCAATCATCACCTGCATGACTTCCAAGCCTGCCCTATCAAATATTTCACATAATTGCTTATAGTGCGTTGAACCATGTTTGACAAAATTTGGGAATTTAAATGTTCCAACTAGAAAAATTGACCTAGCCAATTTACTTGTGGAACTCAAGTTATTTACGAGAGGTTTAAATTTGAAACATTTTTTCAAGGGTAAAGAGGTGGAATCCACAGGCTTGTACAGGAGAAGTACTTTTAACCCACCCATGCATCCATCTCTCAGGTTGTATGAGGAACTAGTGGAGCATGAGTTACGTAGCAAATGTTCGGACACCACTGACCACAAACATACCAATATGAGCTTAGATGAGCTAAATTACATCAGGATGCTATCTAGAGAACAGATTAGAGTAATGAAGCCTGACAAGGGGGGTGGGGTTGTGCTCATGTACGATGCTAATTATGAAGCATGTATGCATCATATGTTACACGATGACAACCAATATTGTCTAATCTCTCGTAATGAGCACAACATAGCCCTAGCTAAGATAAAATACTCCCTTTATGACTATTTAATGCAAGGTGTTATCAATGAAAGGTTGTACAATTTTCTAGTAACAGAGAAACCCAGGATTCCGGTCATTTTTGGCATACCCAAGATTCACAAGGGTACAGACCCCCTGCTCTTTAGACCCATTGTTTCCGGGGCAGGAGGGGTGATAGAACCAATCGCCAAATTTATTGACCATATTACAAAGCAATACACTTCAGCTTTAACTTACGTATGTAAGGATTCTTGGGAATTTCTTAAAAAGTTTCCCAAAGATAGATGTACAGCTACATCCCTATTGGTTACCGTAGACATAAAGGAATTATTCCCCAGTATCCCCCATTTGACAGGCCTTGAATGGTTTACTGACTTTTTCAGGAATGAAACCAATCTGAGTAACAACTTTGTTAATCTAATAACTGAAATGATGAGTATGGTACTGGAGAATAACTATATGTTCTTTAACGGAGAGCTTTTTAAACAACTTAAGGGGGTAGCGATGGGTGCCGCCTGTGCAACTATTTATGCCAACGTAGTGTTGCACAGGTGGGAGCATAGGTACATCTTTCAAACTACCTGGGCACAATTTATCACCTTTTACTGCAGATACCTGGATGATATTTGTATCATCTGGGAGGGCACTCATGAACAACTTATAGCCTTCCTGCAGTATATTAACTCCACGACAAATTTTTTAACCTTTACACACAAAATTAGTGGTAACGAAATGCATTATTTAGATGTCACGATTTTTAGGGACTCTAACACCTCAGAACTAAACTCAAAGGTTTATAGGAAACCTACTTTTTCAAACTCCCTGCTACATTTTAGTAGCCAGCACCCTATACACCAAAAGAAAGGTATAGTTAAGGGTCAATTAATCAGAGCTTCTCGTATAAGTAGTAGGTTAGAAGATTTTACTGAACAGGCTAACAATTTATACAGTATGTTTACTGAGAGGGGATACCCACATGAACTACTCAAGACCCTTACTAAGGAGATTCTTGCTAAAAGAGAATCTACCTACCCGGCTTTGTTAGGCAATGCAGAGCACAACATCCCTAGTAACAAGGCAGCAGATTTACAACTTACTGAAAAGGGGGCACAATTTGTTTATACTTTTTCTGAGAAGTTTTCGCAGATAGAGAGCATTGTATCTAAATATTGGTTTATGCTACAAAGTAATGATGAGTTTAAGCGCATTGTCACTGGTAAACCTAGATTCGTCAGGAAAAGAGGGCAGAATTTAAAAGGAATTTTTGAAAGAAGACAGCATACACCTTTCGAAAAACCACGGCATCCCAATGGCACCTACAAATGTGGTGCAGGTAAACAATGTCACCTCCTTATAAATGATAGCCACATCTATTTAAAGTCACGACATATTAATGTAAAATCATCTGGACACTTTACCTGTGGTACTAAGGGAGTAGTCTACATTGGTTGCTACACCACATGCGGAGGGTTTTACATAGGCAAAACGGAGCGCGAATTTAGAAAAAGGTTGTATGAGCATACATATGAAATTGAAAATAAAAAAGAAAGCAACGCTTTCTTTAAACACTCTATCACATGTCCTGATTTTAAGTTGGTTTTTATGATACTTGAGCAGGTTAACCCAGACATCAGAGGGGGAGATTGGGAATCCAAACTTGAATTTAGAGAGTTAATCTGGCAGTTGAAACTTAATGCAGGGAAACCCCCAGGCCTTAATGGCATGCTTAGCATAGGTTCAGTGCTTAAGCTTCGTAGGGCCAGGTTATAAATTCAATAACCACCTCCCTCCCTCCCTCCCTTTACACACATTCACACGCTGGTTCACACATAGCTTTTACTTATTACCTTTTGGATGTACAACAATTCATACATTAGTTCACATACCTACACTACCCACTGTTTTTAAATGTTGATGTTATATATTTTTTAGGATGCCATGCATTAATGTTTATTTGGTTCTTGACAAGTCATCTTAGGGCTATTGTGCAACTATTTTAAGATTCACTATGCATATATTTTCTATTTAAATGATGCATGTTATTTTAACTTATTGTAAACTGCAGTCAGCACATGCATACAATTCATAATAGAAGCAATGAATTTTTAACAATGTTTACTTGTTTTGTAATGCATTTATCATGGTTAAAAGTTGGTTAAAACAATTAATTATGTTAATTACATCATGTGACCAGCTACTAATTGTATACAAGTATTTTTTTGCAAACAGTATGGTTGTTTGACTTGATAAAGCCTGGAATGAACCAGGCGAAAGCGCTTGTCATCCTTTACTTCAATTTTTGTACACCTGGTATCGTGTGGAATAAAGAACTTTTTACATATCGCTACTGGAATTATTGTCTCTGCAGGAGAAAGTGGTTTTTCTTGTACTTTTAAGTATTTACATACAAGTTTGATTCAAATTATTAATAGGCAACAATGTATACCTGTTCTGTCTTCTGATTGCTATATCAAGGTACTAGTCTATTGTTTAAATATCTCTATGACCTACATTATATAGATCAAACCATGCATTCAGTAAGAAAAAGGATATTAGAGCATCTGAGAAGCATATATAATAAAGTACAAAATATCCCTGTTGGCATACATTTTGAAAAGGAGCATGCACGCAGAAGTGAGTTGTTAAAATTTTTCATTTTATACTAGTGCAGGAATAATTATTCTTATATTACCATCTCAAAAATTTTATTACAAGAAGCTTAGTATATTTTTAAATATCATACTTTATCTTCAAAGTGACTTAAGAATTAATCATGAGGTACTTATTGTGAATTTTATCATGCTGTGCATATCTTCCTATGACTAGTCCATGTGACTATTTGGATATAAGTGAAATTGTATCATGAGATAGAAAGCAGAACCAGTAGAAGCCATATAGCTGAAGTGCCAGTTTGTTTTGTATTTAAACTACCAAATAAAAGTTATGTTTTAATGCGCCTATATGAATAAATGATGTGCATTGTGATATGTAGTGAGAGTAGGGACCAGGTTGAGGAGATACCTGGAGAGGTGGAGATATGCTTTAGAGAGGAGAGGAATGAAGGTCAGCAGGGCTAAAACAGAATATATGTGTGTAAATGAGAGGGAGGGTAGAGGAATGGTGAGGACGCAGGGAGTAGAGTTGGTAAAGGTGGATGAGTTTAAGTACTTGGGATCAACAGTTCAGAGTAATGGTGAGTGTGGAAGAGAGGTGAAGAAGAGAGTATAGGCAGGGTAGAATGGGTGGAGAAGAGTGTCAGGAGTGATTTGTGACAGACGGGTACCAATAAGAGTGAAAGGGAAGGTCTACAAGAGGGTAGTGAGACCAGCTATGTTATATGGGTTGGAGACGGTAGCATTGACGAAAAGGCAGGAGTCAGAGCTGGATGTGGCAGAGATAAAGATGTTAAGATTTGCACTGGGTGTGACTAGGATGGACAGGATTAGGAATCAGTATATTAGATGGTCAGCTCAAGTTGGACAGTTTGGAGACAAAGCAAGAGAGGCGAGATTGCATTGGTTTGGACATGTGCTGAGGAGGGATGCTGGGTATATTGGGAAAAGGATGCTAAGGATGGAGCTGCCAGGTAAGAGGAAAAGAGAAAGGCCTAAGATAAAGTTTATGGATGTGGTGAGAGAGGACATGCAGGCGGTTGGTGTGAAAGAGCATGATGCAGAGGACAGGAAGAAATGGAAACAGATGATCCGCTGTGGTGACCCCTAACGGGAACAGCCAAAAGAAGATGATGATATGAATAAATGATGTGCATCTTCCACCTATCAGAATAGTCCCTGCACATGATGAAACACTTTAAGGGAAGGAGTCCAAAAAAGCAGGAGATACCAATCGATACTTTGTCTGTAAACCACTCCCCACCCCCAGCACTTGAGTCCATAACTAAAGTCAGAATATACACCCCTTACAGAGAGTTTGGCTGTCCTGAATTTGTACAAAAGGCTCAAGTGAGTAGCAGTGGTCAGACATTAAATTAAAGTGACAATGTACATTCGTAAGTTGCAGATGCATTACTTTAATGTGAGTTTTTTTTTTCAGGCCTGGAATGTAAGAACATTAGTTTTACATATGGCACCGACTGAAGAAAGCAAAATGGGGAAGGGGGTTAAAACATGGTTACATTTCTGCCTAAATCTACTAGCACCTCACATTCCAATTTTACAATGTCACTGGACATTACTATGATTTAGGGTAAGTAACACCCATTTTCATTTTAGTGCCTTGTTTTTTTATCTTTGTACTGCACATAATTTTTGTATAATATCTAGTCCTACTTTTTTATACTGGAAATTAAGGAATTCATACTTATCTTTATTTTGGAGAAAGGCTTTCCATTCTGCACTACAACAGTCTTCTGTGTTTTCAGCACCTAGGCATAGTCCTGAACACACACTCTAATGCCCTCTCAAGCAAAAAGACTTTTAGAAGCTGTACTAAACACAAAGACTGTATTACTTCTTCCCCAGGACAGGGTCAAGTAATAATGGAACTTTTCAAGCAGACAAGAAAAGAAAGTCATTTAGTAGCTAGAATGTTCATGGAGATATTGGGATCCACCTTCCATGCTGCTCAAATACCACTAACTTGTGGGCCCAATCAGCATCTCATGTGCAGCGCTGATCATGTCTCATGACATCTATGTATGGGGCAGCCATCCTCCTTTACCATATTCTAGTTATGGCCCTGCTCTACATGAGGAAAATCCAACAATATAGAAGAAACATATGGCCTCAGAAACATCATCCATTGCCATTAAAGTGAGTGTTTCTCTGCTGCCTTCTCTGACAAAATGTAATACAGTGGTAGATCCAATGACTATTCTCAGCTCCCAAACCACAAGTTTATAGTAAACTCACCGGAATATTATTGGGGACCCCACTTCCCAGATCTGATATTGTGGAGATGTTAGTCTCCATGCACAATGGGTGAAGCATATAATCGTATACAAAAATTTGTCACTCCATTTTGCTCTAAAATCCTTCCAGACAGTTCTTCCAGGAGCTCTACACATAGTGAAAAACAATATTATACTGATGTTGAAGATAAAGATGCAGAGGAGCAGTTATACTGATGTTGAACATTAAGAATCAGAGGAGCAGTTATACTGATGTTGAACATAAAGATGCAGAGGAGCAGTTATACTGATGTTGGACATAAAGATGCAGAGGAGCAGTTATACTGGTGTTGACCATAGCAATGCATAGGAGCAGTTATACTGATGTTGAACATAAAGATATAGAGGAGCAGTTATACTGATGTTAAACATTAAGATGCAGAGGAGCAGATATACTGATGTTGAAAATAAAGATGCAGAGAAGCAGTTATACTGATGTTGAACATAAAGATGCAGAGGAGCAGTTATACTGATGTTGGACATAAAGATACAGAGAAGCAGTTATACTGATGTTGAACATAAAAATGCAGAGGAGCAGTTATACTGATGTTGAACATAAAGATGCAGAGAAGCAGTTATACTGATGTTTATCATAAAGATGCAGAGGAGCAGTTATACTGATGTTGAACATAAAGATGCAGAGGAGCAGTTATACTGATGTTGGACATAAAGATACAGAGAAGCAGTTATACTGATGTTGACCATAAAGATGCAGAGAAGCAGTTATACTGATGTTGACCATAGCAATGCATAGGAGCAGTTATACTGATGTTGAACATAAAGATATAGAGGAGCAGTTATACTGATGTTAAACATTAAGATGCAGAGGAGCAGATATACTGATGTTGAAAATAAAGATGCAGAGGAGCAGTTATACTGATGTTGAACATAAAGAAGCAGAGGAGCAGTTATACTGATGTTGAACATAAAGATGCAGAGGAGCAGTTATACTGGTGTTGAACATAAAGATGCAGTGAAGCAGTTATACTGATGCTGAACATAAAGATGCAGAGGAGCAGTTATACTGATGTTGAACATAAAGATGCAGAGAAGCAGTTATACTGATGTTGAACATAAAGATGCAGAGGAGCAGTTATACTGATGTTGAACATAAAGATGCAGAGGAGCAGTTATACTGATGTTGAACATAAAGATGCAGAGAAGCAGTTATACTGATGTTGAACATAAAGATGCAGAGGAGCAGTTATACTGATGTTGAACATAAAGATGCAGAGAAGCAGTTATACTGATGTTGAACATAAAGATGCAGAGGAGCAGTTATACTGGTGTTGAACATAAAGATACAGAGGAGCAGTTATACTGATGTTGAACATAAAGAAGCAGAGGAGCAGTTATACTGATGTTGAACATAAAGATGCAGAGGAGCAGTTATACTAGTGTTGAACATAAAGATACAGAGGAGCAGTTATACTGATGTTGGACATAAATATGCAGAGGAGCACACTCTTAGAGAATGCATGTTATCGGTGATTATTTAGGAGTAGGCAATTAAGTCAAACATAATCCTGTGCATATTTGCTTCCTAAACCAACAAAGCATAATAGGATGTGCACCAAGCAAAAACTGTTTATTTCACATAACAGACTCTAAACAGAAGCTTTTTTCTATACCTACTAAAAACATAAGGTTATACAGAAATAGATCTGTTTGCATCACTCCTGAACAACCAGCTCCTGGTGTTTTGCTCCAGGTTGCCTCATCCTGTAGTGAGGGAAACCATTGTCTTCTTGAATCTTTCCAATGAGGATCTCCTGTATGTTTTTCCTCCTTTTACACTGATACCAAAGGTGAGTCTAATGGTAAAAAAGAGAAAAAGCAAATCTAATTCTTATGCCTCTATTTTGGCTAAGGTAACCATGCTTCATACTTTTAACTCAAATTTCAATATCAGAGCCCTTTTTTCTACCTCCCAGCAATAACATGCTACTTTCTCAACTGTGAAGGAAGAGCTCCACCCCAGCATCAGATTTCTGAGTCTAACAGCATGACGGACCTCTAGCTGATCCTTAACAGTCATTTAGTCATTTTAGCGAGGTCTCACAACTCTAAAAAGAGACTAAGGTACCAAATATTAGAAAAAATTGTCTTCCTAAATGTCTGAGGATTTCTTTATAGTGTCAAAAATAGGTTCAATAAGGGTGATAGCATTTCAGTTCTACAAGTGCGACAGTAACTAGAGCAGGAAGACAAACTCTAAAACTTTGCTTAATTGCATGTGTTATTTCTCTATGGATAAGATATAAATCAAATAGCTGAATGAGTTATTAAAAAAGAAAGTAAGAAAAGAGACAAAGAGCAAGAACCTTTATTTTGTTATTCATCACATGAAATCTGCAGTAGCCATGCAGTAGTGGGAAACAAACATTATTTGCTGTGAATTGTATTGCCTCTCCCATATTCTACAAATTGGAGTGGAAAGTTATGAGATAAATAAATACATATCTTCCCATTTAACACCGTCCTTCCTAATTAAGACCATAGACATCAATCAGTGTCTGTTAATGTTTGAATACAACTGACATCTACAGCTGCTCATAGTTGTTCTCTCTCCATACCACTGAATACTGATTTTATTACAATCTTGGCAACTTCCAAGGATTTAAGTATTAAAATGACTATAACAGTCAAAATGTTGTTCCTCCTAAGTAAATATGCAGGACAAATACAATACACTGAAATACTTTTGGTGTAAAATTATATTATTATATTGTAACATACTTACTTTTGGTATAACATCGTGATTAAATTGCACCTGGATGTGGTTTAACATCTCCACTGAGCTGTTACTTAACTGTAGTATGCAGTACCTACACCACCTCAGTTTGCCTTCACAGTCAGATTTACTTTAAGGTACTTCAACTCTAAGTTTTCTACAGATATATTAGCACTGACTTCATTTTGTCATGCTCTCTTGCAGTATTCTTTCATCATAAACATAGTTCCATAACCCTATAATAAAATATATTTCAAGTATCATAAAAAACAAAACCATTGTATATTCCATTTATCTTTTACTGTTTTCTGTTCATTTTCAGTGTGATACAATGTTCATAAGAATTATATATTGAGTAAGGCTTTATAGTTTTCAAATGGTGGCAGCTGAAAAAGGGTGATTGTGAGGTGGAGTTCAGGGAAGAGTTAAGACGGGAACTGGGTGGCAATGAAGACTTACTGAATAGCTGGGTAACTACGGCAGAGCTGGTAAGGGAGACAGCTATAAAGATGCTTGGTGTGACATGTGGACAGAGGAAGGAGGACAAAAAGACTTGGTGGTGGCATGAGGAAGTACAGTAGCATAAACACAGAAAGAGGATGGCGAAGAAGAAGTGAGATTGTCAGAGATATGAAGAAAGTAGACAGGAGTATAAGGAGATGAGGTGTATGGCAAAGAGAGAGGTGGCAAAGACTAAGAATAAGGCTTATGGAGAGTTGTATGAAAGGGTGGACCCTAAGGAGGGAGAAAATGACCTGTACCGATTGGCTAGACAGAGGGATTGAGCTGGGAAAGATGTGCAGCAGTTAAGGGTGATAATGGATAATGAGGGAAACGTACTTAAAAGCGAGGAGAGTGTGTTGAGCAAATGGAAAGAGTACTTTGAGGGGCTGATGAATGAAGAGAATGAGAGAGAGAGATAAGGCTGGATGATGTGGGGATAGAGAATCAGGAAGTGCAGCAGATTAGCAAGTAGGAAGTAAGGACAGCTATGAAGAGGATGAAGAATGGAAAGGTTATTGGTCCAGATTACATTCCTGTGGAAGCACGGAGGCGTTTAGGAGAGATGGCAGTGGAGTTTTTAACCAGATTGTTTAATGAATTTTTGGAAAGTGAGAGGATGCCTGTGGAGTGGAGAAAAAGAAGTGTTTTGGTAATGATTTTTAAGAATAAGGGTGATGTGCAGAGCTGTAGTAACTACAGGGGGATAAAATTGCTCAGTCACAGCATGAAGTTATGGGAAAAAGTAGTGGAAACTAGGTTAAGAAGGGAGGTGATGATTAGTGAGTAGCAGTATGGTTTCATTCCGGGAAAGAGCACTACAGATGGGATGTCTGCTGTGAGAGTGTTGATGGAAAAGTATAGAGAAGGTCAGAAGGAGCTGTATTGTGTCTTTGTGGACTTAGAGAAAGCATATGACAGGGTGCTTAGAGAGGCGCTGTGGTATTGTGTGATGAAGTCGGGAGTGGCAGAGAATTATGAGGGTAGTGTGACAGTGGTGAGGTCTGCGGTAGGTGTGACAGATGCATTTAAGGTGGAGGTGGGATTACATCAGGCATCAGCTCTGAGCCCTTTTTTATTGCAATGATGATGGACAGGTTGACAGACAAGATCAGACAGGAATCCCCTTGGACTATGATGTTTTCGGATGGCATTATGATCTGTAATGACAGTAGGGAACAGGTTGAGAAGACCATGGAGAGGTGGAGATATATGCTAGAGAGGAGTGGAATGAAGGTCAGCAAGACTAAGACAGAATATGTGTATGTGAATGAGTTGGAGGACAGAGGAATGGTGAGGACGCAGGGAGTAGAGTGGGCAAAGGTGGATAAGTTTAAATACTTGGGATCAACAGCTCAGAGTAAGGGTGAATGTGGAAAGGTGAAGAAGAGAGTAGAGGCAGGGTGGAGTGGGTGGAGAAGAGTGCAGGAGTGATTTGTGACAGACAGGTACCAGTAAGAGTGAAATGGAAGGTCTACAAAAGGGTAGTGAAACCAGCTATGTTATATGGATTGGAGACAATGGCATTTACAAAAAGGCAGGAGTCAGAGCTGGAGGTGGCAGAGTTAAAGATGTTAAGGTTTGCACTGGGTGTGATGAGGATGGACAGGATTAGGAATCAGCATATTAGAGGGTCAGCTCTGGTTGGACATTTTGGAGACAAAGCCAAAGAAGTAAGATTGCATTGGTTTGAACATGTGCTGAGGAGGGATGCTGGGTATATTGGGAAAAGGATGCTAAGGATGGAGCTGCCAGGTAAGAGGAAAAGAGGAAGGCCTAAGATAAGGTTTATGGATGTTGTGAGAGAGGACATGAAGGTGGTTGGTGTGACAGAGCAAGATGTAGAGGACAGGAAGAAGTAGAAACAGATGATCCACTGTGGCAACCCCTAACAGGAGCAGCTGAAAGAAGAAGAAATATATATAGATCTGCTTCAGAAGACTGAAAAACCAAAAGACTGGAATCCCAAAATACTGAAGGATGGAATTTTCCCCTTCTGCAGTCTTGGAGTTGGTACATATAATTAACAGAGTGTGTGTGTGTGTGTGTGTGTGTGTGTGTGTGTGTGTGTGTGTGTGTGTGTGTGTGTGTGTGTGTGTGTGTGTGTGTGTGTGTGTGTTGGAGGGCACATCCCCCCACATGAAGGGTGTGGGGGGGCAGCTTGCCTCCTGCATTAAAAATGCTTTCAGGATTTTGAGTTTTCAGTATTTTGGGATTCAGTCTTTTGGCTTTTGCTATGATTCTTTTGTTGCAGACAGATGTTTTGGTAAAAATCATCTATGGTGCAGTTCATTGAATATGTTATAAACAAGCAGCTGTACATTGACAAAACATTTGTGGTTGTGTGACTATGGGCTCAATATATATAATCTCCAGGGTTGTGTCGACAAAGGTCTTACCAGGTAAAAAGTTTTGTTGGGAATATTTTGGCAAGGAGATTTGTATATTTTTTTCCAGGTAAGTAAGTGACTGCAAGATAGGAAGAGGTCATGGTTTAATTTTACCATAGGGAGGAATTTAATGTGAAATCAGTGTTTAGATTAAGTTTATACCTGTGATCAGACAATAATGTAAGCATCTTGTTATTTGTTATTTTGATCATAAGATTCTTAAGTTTTAAAAATGCCAAATGACATCTTTAAAAGGAATTTCTTTAAACATTAATGGATTGAATAATCCATGTAAAAGGGCAAGCCTAATAAGATACATTAATTTACATAAGGCCAACTTAGTCTTCCTACAAGAAACCCATCTCTTGAAAAAAGATATTGATAAACTAGCCACAAACAAATATACAGTATTGGTTAGTTCAGAGCACACTCAGAAAAAAAGAGGAGTGGCTATTTTATGGAATAAAAGTATGCCCATTCCTAAAACCATTAAGTCTTATCAGGATGACAAAGGAATGTTTTGTATGGTTACAATACAAATTAATGGGAAGACTTACACTTTAATTAATGTATATTGGATACCTGGAATTGGTATTAATACAGTGAAACATCATCTTGATAAGATCATATCATTATCTATAGGAGATATTATTTTAGCTGGTGACTTTAATTGTATACTACATGAAAGTGATACTACCACTATAGGAAAGAGAAGAATTACATCTAATGCAAAACATTTAAAGGATTTTGCTAATTCTTATCATTTGAATGATATTAATAATCAGATAGATTCAAAATCATTACCATACACCTTTTTTTCTAACAGATACAAAACTTATTCAAAAATAGATAGGGTCTTTATTTCTAACCAGATGGTAACAGATTTAATTAATTCCAAAATCATTTAATGTCCTATATCTGATCATAATTCAATTGTTTTTGAATTCATAATAAAAAATACTCATAATGTTCAGATCAAAAGGATACCAGCATACTTAACTCAACTAAAAGACTATAAAGAATATATACTTTCAGAAGTAAAACATTTTTTAGACATAAATAACACTCCTGAAGTCTCCATTGTTTATGTTTGGGATGCGTTAAAATCATATCTATATGGACAAAGTATCAGATGGTATAATAATAAAAGGAAATCTTGGGATAAGGAATTGTTAGATATTCAAAGTAAATTAGACTCTTATAAACATAATAATAAAGAAAATATTATGGACAAGAAAGTTATTGAAGAAATAAACAAACTAAATGAGAAATACAAAGAAATTTTAACTCATAAAGTTAAAATAACTTTAGAGAAATACAAGTTTTGTCTTATTCAATAAGCCCCAAATACTTACATAGACTTAAAAATAAAACAAAAGGTTGAATAAACAAAACCATATCAAAGAAATCTTTTCTCTAAGGAAAAAGAAGAATGTTTCTAGTATACCAGAAATACTAGATGAATTTAGAAATCACTTTCACAAAATTAACCATAATAATATTAACATGGAACCTAAAGATAAAATAAAGGAGTTTATAACCACAAACATGAATAAAAAGCTTAATAAACAACAGATTAAACTATTGGACAAGAGTATTTCATATACAGAAGTTATTACACAAATAAATAAGCTTAAATCAAACAAAGCACCGGGTAATGATGGTATTATACCAGAGATATATAAAATCCTTTCTAAAAATACATATTCATTAATACATAAGGTTTTTATTTTGGCCCAAACTGAGTTAATAACCCCCCATCTTGGCAATATACATTTATTTAGCCAATTTTAAAACCTAATAAAGATCCAACTAGATGTTCTTCATATCGGCCCATCTCATTACTTAATGTTGATTATAAAATGTTTATGAATATCTTTGCTGATAGATTGAAGACAATCATTCCGGCATTATAGATATAGATCAGACAGGCTTCATTGTAAATAGAAATACTTTTGATAATATAAGAAGAACTTTAACATTAATAGATTTTGCAAATAGGAAAAGATAGATTTAACACTTATTAGTCTTGATATAAGTTCAGCATTTGATTCAGTAAGTTGGGACTATCTGTTTACCTTAATGAAGTGCACAAACTTCTCGGATGCATTTGTAAATCTAATTGAACATTTATACAAAGGAACGTTGGCTTATATTAAGGTAGGAACATATGTTTCAAAAAAATACCCATTCTTAAAGGTACAAAACAAGGATGTCCACTTTCTCCACTATTATTCACTTTAGTAATGGAGCCTTGGGCTAATTTGATCAGAAACAGTACTGACATAGAGGGTTTTGAAATAGATGAAAATACAACATCAAAAATTCAACTTTTTGCAGATGATGTTCTAATTACATCAGCAGGATCTAATTCTTCTATACAGTCTCTATTTGATAACATGATGAATTTTAAAAGTATTTCTGGTTTAATATTCAATGAAGAAAAAACTAAAATACTACCTATATATACACGAAAAAATATTCTCATTAGTGATTTTACTAAATATGTACCCAATTCAGGTCAGATAACTTATTTAGGTATAATACTATCTAAAGATATTAAATCTATTATATATAATAATTATAATACCTGTTTTCTTAAAATACAAAATCTTTTTAATACCTGGAAAAATATGTTTTTTACTATGGAGGAGAGACTTACAATTATTAAAATGATAATATTCCCCAAGATTTTATACTTAATACAATCAATAATACTTCCACCTACAAAAATAATTATCAAGAAACTGAACACACTAATGTTAAATTTCTTATGGGCACCTAATAGACCTAGGATTGCATTAAAGAAACATACTAATAGCTGGTCTCAAGGGGGTATTTCTTTTCCAGACTTTAATTTATATACTATCTCCTCTATTGTAAAAGTTATTACTTTATTAATAGATCAGTCATATGTCACAAAATGGAAAGATTATTGGGAGCTAATTAGTATACACTTCATGAAAATCTCCTTAACACATAAAAATATGATTGTAAATAACTCCATGTTATGGTTACTAAAGGAATTTTGTACTTCACCTATTACACCTAAACATATGGTTTGTTACCCATTAAATATTATTATTAGTTATCGTAACTTTATATTCATGCACCCTAAGTATAGGGAATGGAATTTTATTGTATTTCCTATAATGTATACTCAGGGTATGCTTTTGTCATCTACTTCTGAAGGAACTCATTTAGCTATAGATAATGATCTAAAGTACTGGTATCAGTTGATATCTGATAATAAAGTTAAAAATCTAGATTTCTTAAAACAAGAATTTGATCTAAGAGAAACTTGCTGGTTAGAGGTTCAGACCTTTAGACAACATCTCATTAATAAAATAGATTTAATGTCTATAACTGTTAAAGAATCTATTCCAACACTGATTGATTACTTGATATTAAATTTACAACATAAAGTTTCTGATAAAGGTAAACTTTCATACATACATAAAGTTATCAGACAAGAAACTTTTTACAGTGTAGATTCATACTGGAATTATTTCACTTCTATTAATGGGGACCCACCAAATCAACAAGATAAACAATATATATTGGAATCTGCTTATAGAACTACGTCTTCCATTGTCTGGAGACTTTATACATGGAAATTTTTACATAGATCTCTTTATACACCTTTGATGATGAATAAAATAAATAATAAAGACAATCTATGTAAGAGATGTAATGTAGAAATTAATGCTGACTGGGCTCATATGTTTTATGACTGTATAAAATTGAAAGAATACTGGAAGTCAATTAATGAATTTTTGCAGGCTCTTTTTACAGATAATTTCATTATTTCTAAATCTCTTATATTATTCAACACACCTGTACCTCAAAGTGTTAAAAAGGTTAAGCTTCCCTTGTTATGGTCTATTCTAGCAGTGGCTAGGAAAATAATAACTAGAAATTGGATTTCAGATACACCTCCTTCGTTCAATGAATTTAAAAATGTTATGAATATAGTGTGCCATATGGAAATAAACACAATTAGGACTAGAACAAACAGAAAAACATCTTATTTTATTGTATGGGATAATTTACAAAATTTGTTAAAAAAATTTTAATTTCAATAGCATGGTATTTTAGTTTAATTAATTGATCTGATTGTAGTGGATGTCTTTGTAAATACTTTAGTTGTTTTGTTGAATATTATAATAATACCTATTTTTAATTACTTGTATAAAATTGTTATGATATTTCTCTTATATGTTAAAACAATAAACCTGTTTTGAAAAAAAGACAATAATGTAAGCAAAGTGTTTTTAGGCAGAGTGTTTTAAGTTTGCATTACAGTATGATCACAAATGTAACCTTATTCTTTAAGTTTTATAATTGTAAGATGATGTATATGAGCATTGATAAATTGATATGTTATATATTAATCAATTTCACCTACAATATTTAAAAATATACTCATTTTTTGTATGTATTGGAAGAGGGTAAAATTGCCAGTACTTTCAGCTCATATTTAGATTTTATCAGAGCTTTCATTAATGCCCTTTGTTGATATAAGAACACACATGTATAATTTGTTTACCTGAAAAAAATTGGCAGGGTTAATCCATGTATGCTTACAAAGACTATTACCAAAACCAAGGTAGGCTGTGCTTAGTATCGCTGTGTGATGATCCCAGAATAATAGTTGGACATATTATCCTTTTACTAGCTTATAGGTGTGTATTTAAGCAATAATCGATGACGTGGTGTAGTATATTGAAGATTTACCCATGGTTGGCATGGTTTAATCATAAGAGTGAAGCCTGAGTGATTAAATAAAGTAAACCATGGGTAAATCTTCAATATACCACAACAACAGAGTTGGTTATTGCTATTATACAATGACATTATTTAAGAAAAAAATGCTTACTTTTCTTAAATAATGTCTTTGTATAATGGCGCATTACAGTTCTTCCTGTGGTAGTGGTATACTGCTTCCTTGTGTTGATGTACTGCACATGTGTATGGGACTTGCGTTCCCACGCATACCCAGTACATCAATGCTTTGAAACGGAAGCAATGGAGGAGAAAAAGTCTCTGTTGCTCTGTTTTTTTTTTTTTTTATTTGTTAAAAAAAAAAAAGTTTGGAACACTTTATACCAACGGAAACATTTTTGGGAGACTGGACCTTTTTTCATTGGTATATTGTGGGATTTACAACAGGCACGCTGCCCAATCAGCATGCATGCTTCAGAATATTAATGGGGGGTCATTGTATAATTGGTTATAACTCACATTTCATAATAACTGTTTAATACAGTTACATTATCTTTCCCAGGGCTCTAATCTAATACCCAGTTGGAGACCAAAAATGCTTGTGGTGGCACTCGATACTGTTCGTCACTGGGGTAATGTAACAGATGGTCCACAACAACATGTGACTGCATAAGTCATATGCATCTCCAGCTACTTTTACCAATATTACCCAAATTTTGGCTGCTCTCCATATTTTAAAATGCTTGATTCAGAATCCATATCAACAGTTTTACAGTTCTAATCTTTGTCTGTTTTTCTTCTGTAAACTTCTGGGTTCACGTTAAAATATTTCAAATTCTAAATGTATTTTTAATCAACTAATTAGAACAGGTTTTACTTTTTTCCGGAGACTGCCAGAAAATTAATACTTTTCTTATTTTAAGAACATGAATGATTCTTGGGGTTTATAGGTCAAGTCAGACTCAGACATGTTTACTTTGAGTCATTTTCCTTTGGATGTCATCAGTCCTTCTAGTCTTTCAGCAAACCTTGGATATATTAGCTGAGATTGCATAATTTCATCAAACATTAAGTAGCAATATGTATGAAAAAAATAAAACTCTTACTTCAGTGAGTCCCGTAAACACCCGCAAAATGTTGGTAGTACAGGATCTCTTCCTAAGACTTGAGAAAGCGGACGACATGGTCTCATGGCAGCTTTGCAGCATCCACATATTGATTAGACAGCTATCATCAGGGCTATCAAAATCATGTTCATAGTGGTAGCTCCTTTTTGCTGCAAGTGTCTGGTAAAGTACATACAGAAGGGAACATCGTACTCAATTAGTGGTCTGATAAGAGTCAAGTACAGTGGAGTTATAACCTCCCTGGTCTTGGATGCGATGCCCTTATTTATGCGGTGTGTAATATAGAATGCTTGTCTTACCACTATGGACACATGGTGATCGAAATTTAGGTTGCTATCAACCTGTGTTCCTAAGTTTGACACCACTGAGTTTGTGCTTAGGGGGGTGCTATCAATGTCATAATTTGCAGGGGCTGCTTCTTTGCTTAAGGGGATAATGAGGCATTTTTTGAGTTAAGTTTTAGTCTGTGAGTTTGGCAGCAGTCATTTGTCTGCATCAGCCCTTTTTGAAGTATGGTAACATCATTTGGGGACACTATGATTGCACCCAGTTTACAGTCATCTGCAAACTTGGTAAGCCACAGGCCATCCACCTTAGCCTGGACTTCAGAGAAATAGATGCTAAACAGTAGGAGGCTCAGCACAGATCTTGCTGTACCCACTGGTAACTGATCTGTTGGTGGAGGTGGAGTCTGCAACTTTGACAGAGTGTGTGTTCTGTCAGTGAGCCAGTTCACTACCGATCAAGTAATGTATGTGTTAATCCCCAGCTAGAAGAGTTTCTCTATGATGCCTGAATGGGGGGAATGCTTCAAGAGCTTTGGCCAAATCTAGATAAGTGGTATATACTGTTTTGCCCTTATCCAGGGCTTTGGTGACATTTTCAAAGAAGTCCACCAGGTTTAATAAGCAAGATCTGCACTTGACATAGCCAAACTGACTCAGGTCAAAAGTTTGAAGGTCACCTATATCCTTGTGGATGAGGTCCATGACAATTCTGTCCATGACCTTGCAGATGAGGCTAGTTAGACTTATTTGTTGATAGTTCCCAGGGTCAGTTGATGGACCTCCTTTATGTAAGGAGATTATTGTTGCTGTTCTCCACTCTGCCAGGACAAAGATTGTTCACAGGATGTAGTTAAAGACTGTTCTAAGTGGATCTGTTTGGTTTTGTTTTAGATTGTTTAGTAAGCAGCCAGAGATGTTATCTGGTCCCATAGAGACTGTGTTTTTAGCCTTGGAGAATGTTTGTATAACCTGTTCTTTGGAGATACTCAGTATAGGAATGGTATCGGGAATGTTTTGAGGAATGACAGGTGGAAACAGGGAGGTGCAGTTATTGCTAAATCTGTCAGTTAGCAGGCTAGCAATTTTCTCAGGTTCTGTGAATGTGGTGCCATCCACTATAAGTTCAGCACATAGCTGGGCATTCCCCTTTAGGTTTCAGATATAGCTAAGGAATGCCTTGTGGCTGTCTTTAGCTAGGGATGCTAATTTAGACTCATAGTTACCCTTGGAGGACCTAACAAGATGTCTGATTTGCTTGCTCAAGCTGTGGAGGGTATTCTTCTTCTGTTGAGTTTGTTCCCTCCTGTTCTATGATATCAGTTTCTTTCTTTTTTTGTATAACTTGTTTATGCTTACAGCCTACCAGAGAGACTTGTTTTTTGGGGAGACTTGGTTTTGTTCCTGGTTGGTACATCCAAGTCACTGCATTTGTTTAAATGGCTATATAGAACAATTGTATTTTTCTCTTTATAGGGGACATGGTTGACTCTGTTGGAAGGGGCTTTGAAGCTTTTTATGCCATCTCTTATTAAACAATAGTAGCTTTGGAAAAATGTTTTAGTTTTCTTACTCTTGAGGAGATGTCAGGTTTGATTTTTACTTTAAACAAGACATATTTATGGTCAGACCTTACCAAGAAGAGCAACACACAGGGGGAAGTGCAGTGGCCTCCCATGTTGGTGAGTGCAAGGTCCAGTACCTTTGATCCCCTTGTAGGGGTGCAGACCAACTGTTTCAAGGCATTTTTATTAACAAAGTCCAGGAACCTCATAATGATCATGCTTGTGCTCATGTAGGTCACCCAGTCAATGGAAGCTGAAATCTCCCATGACCAAGGTGTTGGGCTGCATGCTGAGTAACTCTAGAAAGTCCAGGTAGGTAGTGTGGTTCACCTGATTCATGGTGGGGGGCCTGTAGCTAGTAAAGATGTGGAAGGGTATTTTCCCTATAGTTAATTGGAACTGAAGTAGCTCAAAGGAGTCATACTGTTTAACCAGTCATGTGGTGTATTTGGATTCAATGAAGATGAATACACCTCCACCTTTAGTTTTTTCATGCTTGATTTGGATTTGAATGTGTGAAATACATCATGGCCTTGTACATCCGGGGTGCTATCAGCAGACTTGACCCAAGTCTCTGTGACTGCACAAATGTCAGCATTTTCCAGGGT
The DNA here is from genome assembly GCF_019279795.1 of Protopterus annectens. Taxonomy (NCBI): domain Eukaryota; kingdom Metazoa; phylum Chordata; order Ceratodontiformes; family Protopteridae; genus Protopterus; species Protopterus annectens. The sequence continues at coordinate 1,167,788,253 of NC_056746.1, forward strand.
GAAGAGGGCTTCCAGGGAGTGCAGTTTACTGTTTAGGTTCCTAGCATTAAGCAGCATGACCTTGAGTTTGTCTTTAGCAATTTTCTTTACACCAGACATTTTGTTGTTTGGACATTGCTGAAAAAAGTCACTATGGGGGAGGCAAGTGTCTTTGCCAGTATACGAAAGTCTTGGGGAGACTAGTGAAGGCCATCTCTAACAATGCAGTGTGGTCTGTTGACCACGTCTTCCCAGGCTGTCAGATACTGGATCCCCCTAAACTGACACCAAAAGCTAAGCCAATTATTGAAATCAATCATTTTTGTCTGCATTGTGACATCATCCTCAGTGAAGGTAGAATGCTGCTTATGGCTAGGGACATACCTGCCTGGGACACAATCTGAGAGTTCAGACATGTCTCTCTTCATATAGGCCAGAGAGGTACATCTGAAGTCATTCACACCAATATGTAATATGACAGAGTCATAACGGTAATTGTTGCTGAGCAACTTGAGTGTATGCATGATTTGATGGATCCTCTCACCTAATAGGCAGCTGACCGTGACCTTCTCCCTGTTTAAACTGGTGGGGGGAACATCCGTGTGTCTCACTACTGAGTTGCCTATAACCAGTACATTTGGTTTTGAGGTGATTTACCTTAGAGGCTTAATTGCTGAGACACTAATACGTTTGTTGTTATGTGTGATGGTAGAATCTCTTCTTGTGCTTGTATGTGTATGTTGTTTGAGCTTGGGAGGTCTCTGGTCTTTTGGTAGGCTCTTAGCGAGTACCTCCACGTATGTGGGTTTATGTGTCTTGACCTTCTCTTGTGCTGGAGGGAAGGCGTGTATGCTGACAACCTGTTGTATGTCTTGCTTGTTGTTTTTGTGAGAGGACTGATTCTAATTTCATGGTATAGTCACATCTCTCTCATATTGTATTTGTCTGCTTTAGGAGCAAGTTGTTGTCAGTATACATGAGGCAATTGCTGCATTGCCTTAGAATGCCCATGTCATTCAGGTTATCTGGAGAAATGGTGGGGAGCAGTCCGTCCATTAGGGCATGTCTATGTTATAGTCACTAATGGTGAAATGGCTAGATTGATTTGCTTGTTAGACTAGCAAAGGTGGTTATTTTGTAGAAGGCTAAGTGTGGAAGACTGTGTCCACACCTCAGAATGTGCAGCTGAGTTGCTCATTGGATAGCAATGTACAGTTTTGTTGCGCATGGATGGGCTGTGGAGCTAAGGATGGTTTAATAGCAGATATCAAGGAAAATTTTAAGTTACTAATCGTTTGCGTCTATATACTGCAATGCCAAACCATAACACGGTGCTTAAATAGCAGTGAGGTAAAACTGATCTAATACATACTAGCTAATGTTATAGCCCAAAACTGAGCCCTTTTCCAAGAATCCCCCACTTAGAGGGGTCCTGTGCTGCACACTTCTGCCACAAGGATGCAAGAGGATATTCCTAATGGAGGATGTCTTCTTTTAGAGCTCAATTTCTTCCAAACTGCCTGGATTCATCAGATCTAAATCTAGTGTTTGCTAAAGTATCAGGATGCAACCTGCAGAACAAAACAGTCAAAGTAGCTACAACAGCAAATAAATGAAGCAGCAAAGCAGTAATTTACAGTGCAACAAGTACAGAGCAAGCTTAGATTACACTCACTCCTGTCTCTGGCAAGGTCGCCAAACTCGGAGCAGCTCTGCCACACTCTGTGTGTGTGTGTGTGTGTGTGTGTGTGTGCGTGCGTGCGTGCGTGCGTGCGTGCGTGTGTGTGTGTGTGTGTGTGTGTTGTCAGGAGATAGATGCTATCTTCTTACTTCAGTAATAATTAAGTTTAGCTCTTCAGTATGTTACCCCCTTTTTGTAATATAACTGTAAGGGCTAGTATCAACTCTTGACAACTTGTGTCTCATTCAGTTGTCCAATATATCTCAAATTCATAGAAAAATGTGAAATCTCATTCTGGGATCTATTATGAGAATGAAAACTGTGACACCTTTTATTCACTCACTCATTTCTTTTGTTCACTTTGCATGGTGATTGTTTATCCCATTAAGAACTGCAGTAGTCATTTGATAAGGTATGTCATTCCTCCCTGCTGGCAGGTTAGACAAAAGGTGCCTGGTGCTAAGTTAAGGAAAATTTAAATATGAGAATAATCTTTCAAATTGAAAAAGGAAATTTAAACGTGAGAAAAAATGTAAACTGAACAAGTATAGCAGATTTTTGTCTTATTTGTTCAGTTAAGACATTTTCTTACATTTAAACTACTTAAAAGCAATGACTACTGCAGTTTGAATATTCTGATCAAGTTAGACTGAAGTAATAATTCATAATATTGGATAGTAGTACCTCTAGTGTGCAGGCAGCACATGGCTTTACTTTGTGCATCATTAAATTTCACAGGTTATATATTTCTTCTTATTATTATAAGATAAATGTTGGTTACATGATATTTTACTATTCACTACAATATAATTAGGTTAGTTCATAGATTACAACAATACTAGGTTAACTGCCCTTTGGGCCATTTTAAGCCTAGCCAGTTACTCCTTGTCAGAATTAAACCCTGCACCTTGTGTCTGTAAGGTAAACACCTTAACCATTATACTATACAGCCTGCTTTGCCATTGTGTCCAGCTCTTATTAATATTTGACCTTATTGGAAATTCTTTCTATGACAGCATAGTAGTTCCTTGGTTAGCAATGATGCCTCACATCACTTGACTCTCTGATTTAGTTCCCAGGTAGGGTCCTTGTAGATTCTACATGTCATCCTGGCATCTACCTGGGCATTGCTGGGTGCTCTGACTTCTTTTTAAATACAACACATGTGCTGTAGATGGCTTGGTAATCCTCCAAATTCCCTATAGGTCTATGTGGAGTGAGTGAATGAGTTGCTGTACGTCCCATGATGGACTCGTATCCCTTTCAGATTAGTTCACTGTCTTTTGTGTGCATGCGCTAACAACATTTCTGTCTCCTCAGTAACCCTTAGTTGTCTAAAGTGAATCTAGTAAAGATCCTCAGTTTTAAAAATTTATAGAGACTGATCACATTTGCCTGATAATAAAAGCTCATAAATTAAAACTTGAAAACATGCATTCTCAGAATGCAACTACACAAGATGTCCAGTGTATGAGCAACTGTGACATAAAATAAATTTTACTAATTTATACCCCGCCTTTCCCTCAGACTACTGGGGCCACTTGCTCTTGAGAAAAAGAGTGATCACTGACAGGGAGTGTAATCGCTGTCTCACACTTTTCTCAGATGTGCACTTGCTAATAGGTGAGTATATCAACATCAGTCTACAAAAAGGAAGCAAGGAAGGTGAGAGCAAATTTGTACCTCAAGCCAGCCTGCTTAAGCAAATATATATCAATCTTGAGTAAGTGTTAGCCTGTAAAGTGAGTATCCAAGGATGAATGAAAGAATGAATGTCAATTCTTTCCTCGACCAACTTTAAAAAAATTGCCATACTTACCACATTTATATGTAACATATGAGACTGATAATGCAGCAAGTGCAGTAAAAGTAAGCAAATCGCAATAACTAGCTTTTCACATATTTGTAACCATAGAAACGTGGGAATGAATGTGGATAGTGTGCTTTTGTAACATTTTTGACCCTGCCTTGATACTATGAAGTAGTAAGAAGTCTGCATTAGTTCATGTCATAGTAATGTGGGTTCATTAAGTAGTAAGACGTCTGCATTAGCTCATGCCATAGTAATGTGGGTTCATTAAGTAGTAAGACGTCTGCATTAGTTCATGTCATAGTAATGTGGGTTCATTAAGTAGTAAGACGTCTGCATTAGTTCATGTCATAGTAATGTGGGTTCATTAAGTAGTAAGACGTCTGCATTAGTTCATGTCATAGTAATGTGGGTTCATTAAGTAGTAAGACGTCTGCATTAGTTCATGTCATAGTAATGTGGGTTCATTAAGTAGTAAGACGTCTGCATTAGTGCATATCATAGTAATGTTGGTTCATTAAGTAGTAAGACGTCTGCATTAGTTCATGTCATAGTAATGTGGGTTCATTAAGTAGTAAGACATCTGCATTAGTGCATATCATAGTAATGTTGGTTCATTAAGTAGTAAGACATCTGCATTAGTTCATGTCATAGTAATGTGGGTTCATTAAGTAGTAAGACGTCTGCATTAGTTCATATCATAGTAATGTGGGTTCATTAAGTAGTAAGACGTCTGCATTAGCTCATGCCATAGTAATGTGGGTTCATTAAGTAGTAAGACGTCTGCATTAGTTCATATCATAGTAATGTTGGTTCATTAAGTAGTAAGACATCTGCATTAGTTCATATCATAGTAATGTGGGTTCATTAAGTAGTAAGACATCTGCATTAGTTCATATCATAGTAATGTGGGTTCATTAAGTAGTAAGACGTCTGCATTAGTTCATGTCATAGTAATGTGGGTTCATTAAGTAGTAAGACATCTGCATTAGTGCATATCATAGTAATGTTGGTTCATTAAGTAGTAAGACATCTGCATTAGTTCATGTCATAGTAATGTGGGTTCATTAAGTAGTAAGACGTCTGCATTAGTTCATATCATAGTAATGTGGGTTCATTAAGTAGTAAGACATCTGCATTAGTTCATATCATAGTAATGTGGGTTCATTAAGTAGTAAGACGTCTGCATTAGCTCATGCCATAGTAATGTGGGTTCATTAAGTAGTAAGACGTCTGCATTAGTTCATATCATAGTAATGTTGGTTCATTAAGTAGTAAGACATCTGCATTAGTTCATATCATAGTAATGTGGGTTCATTAAGTAGTAAGACGTCTGCATTAGCTCATGCCATAGTAATGTGGGTTCATTAAGTAGTAAGACGTCTGCATTAGTTCATGTCATAGTAATGTGGGTTCATTAAGTAGTAAGACGTCTGCATTAGTTCATGTCATAGTAATGTGGGTTCATTAAGTAGTAAGACGTCTGCATTAGTTCATGTCATAGTAATGTGGGTTCATTAAGTAGTAAGACGTCTGCATTAGTTCATATCATAGTAATGTGGGTTCATTAAGTAGTAAGACGTCTGCATTAGTTCATGTCATAGTAATGTGGGTTCATTAAGTAGTAAGACGTCTGCATTAGTTCATGTCATAGTAATGTGGGTTCATTAAGTAGTAAGACGTCTGCATTAGTTCATGTCATAGTAATGTGGGTTCATTAAGTAGTAAGACGTCTGCATTAGTTCATGTCATAGTAATGTGGGTTCATTAAGTAGTAAGATGTCTGCATTAGTTCATATCATAGTAATGTGGGTTCATTAAGTAGTAAGACGTCTGCATTAGTTCATGTCATAGTAATGTGGGTTCATTAAGTAGTAAGACGTATGCATTAGTTCATGTCATAGTAATGTGGGTTCATTAAGTAGTAAGACGGCTGCATTAGTTCATGTCATAGTAATGTGGGTTCATTAAGTAGTAAGACGTCTGCATTAGTTCATGTCATAGTAATGTGGGTTCATTAAGTAGTAAGACGTCTGCATTTGTTCATGTCATAGTAATGTGGGTTCATTAAGTAGTAAGACGTCTGCATTAGTTCATGTCATAGTAATGTGGGTTCATTAAGTAGTAAGACGTCTGCATTAGTGCATATCATAGTAATGTTGGTTCATTAAGTAGTAAGACATCTGCATTAGTTCATGTCATAGTAATGTGGGTTCATTAAGTAGTAAGACATCTGCATTAGTTCATATCATAGTAATGTGGGTTCATTAAGTAGTAAGACGTCTGCATTAGTTCATGTCATAGTAATGTGGGTTCATTAATTAGTAAGACGTCTGCATTAGTTCATGTCATAGTAATGTTGGTTCATTAAGTAGTAAGACGTCTGCATTAGTTCATATCATAGTAATGTGGGTTCATTAAGTAGTAAGACGTCTGCATTAGTGCATATCATAGTAATGTTGGTTCATTAAGTAGTAAGACATCTGCATTAGTTCATGTCATAGTAATGTGGGTTCATTAAGTAGTAAGACGTCTGCATTAGTTCATATCATAGTAATGTGGGTTCATTAAGTAGTAAGACATGTCATAGTAATGTGGGTTAATTTTTATCTTCTTCTGCTTCTTTAGGCAGCCTATTCTGATAAGTTGTTCCGCCATGAAGGCTGGCCTTTGTGTCTACATGAGAAGGTCGTAATCCAACTATCTGCTCTCAACCCCCTGCTTTTGCGACCTGGTGACTTTTATCTGCAAGTTGAACCCTTTAGAGACCAATCTGCTCGTATTGTACTGAAATGTCTGTCTCGAGACCTCAGCCATGTTGATGACATCCCAATACCAGAAATATCCTATCCCTGCATTTTCACACTGGAGTGGCTCAAGGAACTGAATTGTGATTGTAATGGAGATCCTTTGCGTGTTTGCCTACTTACAACAGACAGTGGCATTGTCAAAGTGCCGTGGTCTGAAATAGCAACCCCTGAGTTTATTAATAAAGCCAGAACAGAACTAATCTCTCCACTGAATTTTCCTTCTGTTGAAAATGAGGTGTTAGACTCTGGTGATTTCAAAAGAACGCAACCAACATTACAAAGTAGCAATGCACTTTCTTCCAGTGTACATGTACCATGTTGTTGTACAAGCAATAAAATCACTATGGCATGTGCACAAAACCAGTGTCATTTTATCAAAGCTGACCAAAGTGTTTCAGTGGTGAAGCCCATAGGATTGGTCACACCAAGTACATCGGACAGAGTAACTCAGAATCTGGAAGGAGACTATGTGGATCTGCTGGAATTTACAAAAAGGAACAGCACCAATGGCCTTACTTCAGCTTCTGTTGGCAGGATGTTTACTGACTTAATACCTCCTAATAAACAAAAGTCAAAACCTTCCCCAGAGTCTGTGCCCTCTACAGTCCCAAACGGTGATGGCTCTTTAGTTGAAGACTCTGTTCAGTGGCCATGCGAAGGAACACAAAAGTCCACTGAGGATCTTTGCACACCATGTATGAGAAGAAAGTTTGCCAAAGATCCAAAATTCCAGGAAATAAGGTGTCGTTATCGAGAGTCTTACAAGGCTGCCCTCTTAAACCCAGTAGACCTTGATGCCGGCATTATGACAGCCATTTTGGAAGAGCCTGAGGAGCTCAGGGACAGTTTTGCATTGACAGATGAGGTCACAGACATTCCAAACAATCCTACTTACTGTAGAAGGGAGTCCAAAGATCAGCTTTTTTCTGTATCTCAATCTTCTGAGAACAAAATGCCTGAAGAAGTGGCTGAATCTGAGGAGACAAGCATAACACAGACTCCTGTTAAAGACAACTTTCAAAATTCTAGTATACCTCAAGAATCCCCTGTTTCCTCAGACTGTAAAAGTTCCACAACAATAGGGTCTCTTATTACAGAAAATAAGGCTATGTGTCAGAAAGATCAAGGATTAGCCACAACTGCAGAGGATGGTATTACCTTAAAAATGATATCCTTTGTGAACTCTAAGAAGATATCTTCTGTAAGCTGTGGATCTAACAAGACAACTAAACACAAAATAGCAGAAAAGGGTAAAGGTAAGATTTTAAATGTGCTCCTCAAGCTGCAGATGGTGTAATACTGTTTATAACCGATCACTAATATGTGCAATGCTTACATTTGGAGACATAGTATGGTTTCATTGTTGGTTATATGGGATTTTAGGTTCAATCACTGTAACCAATGCTCTTGTTTCATAGATACTTCATGTACAACCTTGTGGATTTAACTAAATTCCCTGAAAAATACAAGTAAAATAAAATATGGTAGAGATTTGAATCAGTCGGGTAGGACTGCTTAGAATAATTGTGCAGTGAAGGAAGAAGGTAGCTACCACCTGATAAATGTAGCAGCTGCCCTGAGCAAGAATTCTCAGCTGGAGCGTCTTCTGTGTGGACTCTGCATGTCCTCCCCACGTTCGAGTGACGTTTAAAGGCATGCAGGTAGGTGTGTGCGTGAATGGGTGTGCCTTCTTTGAAGGTTGGGCATTGAGCTGGCACCTCGGCACCGTAAAAATCCACTGCCAATCATTAGTAGACCGGAGTTCCACTGTGGCGACCCCTAACCGGGAAAAGCCAAAAGACATTAGTTTAGACTCCTGTCCCTACTAAACCAACCAAAAGCTCAAGAAATGAATGACAGTTGTGCAAAACTAACATGAGGCATGCCCTGTTGACATAAGACAGACTTAAATGCATGTAACCCCTCTATGACACCTTTTGATACATCATGAGCAACCCTATGACACTGTTCAAGTGGAACCTAGATGAGTGGATGGGGCACCATAAATTCTTACTGGGGATAGTGCTCACATCCCTCTTAGACATGGGCCATCATCACTAAATGCAATCTTGGGTATTGACTAGTGCCGCTACAGTATTACATTGGGTTGAAATGGCTAGGCTCAAAATGACCTCTGGGTTGATAGCCTAGTAATCTTCTATGATCCTATGATCCTATGTAACTGACACAGGTGAAAACAAAAACTGGGAAGTTTGGGTGAATATCAACATTTTATATATATATGGATTAGAAGTAGAAAGAAAAGGCTACAATGTAGTTGTGAAGTCATTTTTCCTAGGTTAGTCCAACTATTTGACTACTCGCTGCATGAAGATTCTGTACTTTTTAAGGTACTGTTTACAGGTTATTTTTTTGTTCAGGTGTCTAGCTTCATGCTTTGTGTCTTCTGTTTGTCAGCTGATTAATCTGTTTCTCTGTCAGTTAATTAACATTTCCTATAATGTTTTATTTTATATGTTTATGAACCATAATCATTTTTAGTTTAATTTATAACTGCACTCCAATCATGCAGTTTGCTTTTGTGTTGACTTCTGGACACCTTGTCACATTGGCTAGCGCAGTCTGGGGAGGGCACAAAGTTAGCCCCTGGTGGTGGCTAACTGAAACCATACAGAAAGTGTGTTGTTAAACTTTGTGCAGAGAGAGAGGTTTCTACTGCTGTCATATACCAGCTTTAAAATTTGTTGCTGTGTTACGCAACACCCTTCTGTGTTTATACATATGCACGCAGTGCCCTTGTTTGCGTCTTGTGCTTCATTGGTCCCGGTACATTACCCCACATACTGTTATTTGGGTGATTTGGGTGATGAGTCCTCCAAGTATGAATTCTCTGTCATTTCAGTGCATTGGCAGACACCCTTTCCTAAAGTGTTGTGTCCCTGAAATTAAGGAAACTTCACTTACATATTTTTTTTATTTTATTTTTTTGTTGTCCATAAGACCAGTCCAATGGCTCCCCTTCTTGCACTCAACTGACCCATTATTTCCTCCATTAGGGTAACAACCTTCTAGCTATTTGTTCCCTGATATTGATGAGAGTCAAGTGGTTTGGATCAATCCAGCCTGCACATCTTGCGGACAGTTCTCTCTCTGTCCCACAACAGCCCTGCAAGCTCTGTTATAGCTGCCTTTGGGATGGGACTATGCAACCTTCTGACTAAGTAACACATCACTTATGGAGTGAGCATGCCAGATTCTACTTGTTGCCACTGATATACCTGTATTCCTGCAGGTGCTGCCAATGCCATGAGCTAAGCTGCCCCCCCCAGGCATGCTAGCATCACCGTCTTACTCCCATCCTCTCTTTCCTGGTCCCTCTACCACCCAAGACACTATGTGGTGCAGTCAAAGATTTATATTTCTAAGCAAGAGGACTTGGTCCTGTAATTATAACTGTTATAGTATTTTACATTGTAGCTTCTGTTTATCCCTTTCTGTTACTGTCCCTAAAATTCACACTCAAATTACTTAGATATACTTTGTGTGCCCACTATCTGTCTTCAGGATGCAAGCAAGTATCAATCCCTGAAATAAAGAAAAACATTTTCATTTTCCTATCTGAGAAGAAGAAAATTGCATCAGTTCAACAGTAATTGAATCTGAGCAATATATATGTGTGTATGTATGCAGGGTGCAGGGATGAAGATTAAACTTATTAGACCATCAAGATAAGAAACTGGGAGATTCTCAGTCTGTTAGGTTTTTGATTAAAAAATTGTTCATGTCTTTTTTAATTGCATTGACTAAAACTATCTACTTGATAAAGTGCTTTTTACAGCTTAATGAGTGGCCAATACCTGGACATGTAGTAACCATAGGAACGCTGTTATTAATATGCCATCTTCTAAGATCCACCTCATAAACTATGACATCATCATTGTGCACTTTTGTTACAAGAACATTTGGAATGACTCAGAGAAATTACTTGAGTAATTTTTTGCTATGTGTTTTCCTCGCACATGTCTGCTGAACATCAAGACCCCCCCCAATTTGTACACAGCCCATTCATTTCCTTACCTGTAGATTTCACTTGGGATCTGAGCTGTTCAGAGGTCTGGGATCTGAGCTGTTCAGAGGTTTCCATTATTCATGTGACAAGAAGAATGCTTTATGCCCTCACTGGCATCCCAGGATTGAGGGCATTTTGTCATAGCCTAACCCAATTGGCAGGGGGAGGTTGCATGATCCTCATAAAAGAGAAGACCCACAGTGCCTTCCCTATGTGAGTACATATTTCTACGTAGCTGTATTGAAGTTGGGCATTGCATTTGTATCCCTGCACCTCCTATTAGGAAATGAGGTAGTGTGCATCCAGCTCCACCCCCCCCCCCGGTTGAGCACATCCAACCTCTCCAGCCAGATGCATGAGGTACTCAAGCTACTAAGCTACTATTTAGACTTGATTCACCTAGGTTACAGTCAGGGCTTTGTCTTTGTATTCCACTGCAGCTGGCACTCACTTAATACACTTTTTGGCCATTGTAGAGATCCAGTACAGGTGAAATAAAATATATTTAGTGTGTATTAAGTATGCACAAGTCTGTATTTAAAACTGTATCTAATCAAAATTTCTATATCTCTCCATGTATCTAAAGAGCTATATCTGTGTGTGTGTGTTGGGGGGCACAGCCCCCCACATGAGGGTTGCGGGGGGGCTTGCCTCCTGCATTAAAAATGCTTTCAGTATACACACACACACACACACACACACACACACACACACACACACACACACATATATAGAGAGACAGATAGCTAGATAGTTATGTATGAGTGCACACAAAAACCATATCAGCAAGAGATGAGCTGGTGAATGCTGTATCAGTGGTTGCAAATTTAGCCAGTGCTAAAGTTGAACAGCATCATGTCATGGACAGGATCTAAAAATGCTGTGCTTTTTAATTCATAACGTAATGTCCAGGCATATAAAAATGTGAGGTAAGAATACTGAAAACCATCAAAGTTATGAGTCCAAATTTAATGTGGCCTACAAAATCTCTTTAGTAATACCTATCCAGATTTTCCAATGTAGCATGATCTTTACAGCTGTTTACATCCCATAAAAGTGATCCCTAAGGTATTTTCAATCCAAGCCAAGCTATTTTTTTTTAAATTTGATAGGAAATGTTTTCCTTGCATAATCTCCTAGGTAAGACAATAAAATTGCTACTTTGGTTCATAAGGTAGAATTAGGGTTATGTTGCAGGTCTGGGGTCGAAGTATTGAAAACCATCAAAAATTTAAGCAAATTCTAGAAAGACAGTTTAAAAGCTTAAAGCAAGATAGCTTGACATTGACCAAGCAGTCCCAAGTGACCTGAAACTGCATTTTTTCTAATCAACTGAGTGTGATAGTTTTTATTTTTAAGACTCGGACATCACTGTGAATCCTAAGATGAGATTTCTCATTTAAATTGTGGTGCACAATCATTCAGAAAATCAGTTCTGAGTATTTTGAGTAGTTTTGACATGTTATAGTATTACTAAAATGCATTGAGAATTTGTCTCAATAATATTGTTGTCTCCTACCGGTTACAAGCATATATTCCTATTTGTAAGCACAGTGACACACCTGTCAGCATTTAGTATATTGGTTTCTTCTTGTCAAGTACATTTAACATCTCATTTTATAGACACTGGCCATTTTTAATTGAAACATCATTACCAGCACTGACTGAGTTTAAATAAAAAAACTTCACTCCCTGAAAGTACTCCTCAACCTGAAGAATGCAGACATATGTGCAGTCACGGAAACATGTTTCAGAACAATGGGAAGCACTCCGGCTATCAAAGGCTACAATGCCTATTATATATTTCGATTCCCCTCATCTCGTGATAAAACAAATGGAGGAAGTATTTTGGTGTTCATAAAGGACAAATACACTTCTAGACTCATTCAACAACATGACTTGCTTGTGCTGCTCCATGCTCAACTAAGCATAGGTGCAACCTGCTGTCATATCTTTGCTAGCTGTAGATCCCCTAACATGAGTCTGGAAAACCACACGTCCTACCTAAACCAACTGGAATCTCTTAACATTCAGCCTAACACCATGCTTATGGGTGACTTCAACTACTCCTTCATAAACTCGGACCTATATATGACCCATAATTAACTTGCTTAGAGGTTTTTGGACTTTGTCAATGCAAATACTCTGGAGCAACTAGTTAGCTCCCCAACTAGAGGTACAAATATCCCAGATCTAGTACTCACAAACATGAGAGGATGCTGCTTCCTCTTGTGCACTAACTCCTCCCTGGTAAGATCTGACCACAAAATGATCTACTTTAGTATTAAAACTAACCTAGGACCCCCATCAAACTCCGAACCTGTTAAGAACATTGCTAAGGCCAGTTACCTCAAACTAAGTGACAGCTTATTAAACTACCAAGCCCCTTAGAATCTAGAAGACAATGAGGCCTACTCTGAGCTGTACACAAAAGCACTGTGCAACCACATTCATAGCTGCATAGAGGAGACAGTACCTGCTGAAATCAAAGCTATTATTACTGACAAAAATAACCACCTTGGTAGACTGCTAGCATACATAGGCTATTCAACAAAAGGAAAGAAATCCTCTCCAAAGCCACGAAGGAACAGACAAAACAATGCAAAAAAGACACTCACCAGTGTAAACAAACAAATTAGAGAGCTGGTCAAATCTTCCAAAGCAAGCTATGAGGCAAAGATAGCCTCCCAGGTGAGATATAATCCAAAGAATTTGAATTATGTTCACGACCTCAGGAGAAATGCTCAGTAATGTGTTGAGTTAACTGTGAACGGGAACACTTACAGCCAGCCTGAAACTATAGCAAATCTGCTGACTGACATGTTCGGTTCAAACTCCCCCCCCATCACCTCCTACCACACCCAAAGCAATACCAACAAACATCCCCCTACTGATCATTATGAGGGAACGGGTCCTTAATGCACTCACTAAAGCCAAAAGCACAGCCTACACCATACCTCTCAAGTGTACCTAATTATGAGGAAAGTTCCTCATTTGGGGACTTAAAAACAGCCATGTTCCCCAAAGTTCCACACTGGAAGGATCTTTCACACATTAAGTGTTAGCATTTTTTAACTGATATCTATGACAAATAGAACTGAATCATAGTAATTAATTAATTAATTAATTAATTAATTAATTAATTAATTAATTAATTAATTAAAAGAACTATTATATAATTAAATATATCACATTTCATCCATCCTATTAGCTTCCCAGATGAAGTTATTAGTAAGCTGTTAGTGAGTGTTCTACATTTTACCCATTTGTTCTACATTATGAAAGGTAGTGTTCCTCATTTTGGAGAGGGAATGTTGACAGCTATGGCCTACATGGGCCTGACAACATTCTTAATAATTCTTAAATAGCTTAAAACAGAATCTACTAGGGTCACTAGAAACTCTGTTTAACCATAGCCTCCAGATGGGCTTTATCCCAGAGGAATGGAGGACTGTAACAGTCATCACTCTGTACAAGAGGGACCAATCAACTGACCTAGGGAACTACAGGCCTATAAGCCTAATCAGTCTTATCTGCAAGGCCATGGAGAAAATTATAATAGACCTGATTTATAATGACATAAGAACTCTCCAAATGCTGGACCAGACCCAATTTGGCTTTGTCAAAGGGTGGTCTTGCTGCTCAATTTGGTGGACTTCTTCGAGAAAGTCACCAGGGCCATGGATGAGGGTAAAACAGTACACACCATTTATCTAGACCTGGCCAAAGCTTTCGACAAAATCTTTCAGACCTGGGGATCATAGATAAACTTACTGAGTTAGACATAAATCCTTACATCATCAGATGGATAGCCAACTGCCTCACTGGTGGGACACATATTGTCCGGATAGGTGAAACCACTTACAATACGAAACCTCTTACTAGCGGTGTCCCACGGCGCTCAGTGTTGGGACCCCTTCTGTTTGGTATATACTTCTCTGAAGTTAAGGCCAATGTTGGAGGCCTCTGGCTCACCAAGTTTGCCAATGACTGTAAACTGGGAGCAATCAGTCAATCCCCAAATGATGTTGACATCCTACAAACAGGCCTAAAAATGACAAACTACTGATGCCAAAACCATAGTCTGAGACTAAATGCTAAAAAATGCACAATCATACCCTTCAGTAAATCAGATATCCCTGAAATTTATATTATTGACAACACACCTCTAAAAGTAGTACCTGTGGTGACGGACCTAGGAACACATATAAATAGTAACCTATACTTTGACCACCAGCTAGCTACAGTAGTGAATAAATTCTTCTGTGTGGCTCAACTTATAAGTAAAGGCATGGCATTGAGATCACAGGAAGGCATAGTGCCATTGCAGTCTGTCCTCATCAGGCCCATAATTGAGTACAGCGCTCCCTTCTCCATGTACCTAACCAGGCACTTACACCAAATGTAGTGGCCGCAGAGGTTTGTCACAAAAAGAAATACAAAACATAAGATGCATGTCTTATGCAGACCGACTAAAGGCCCTATCCCTTTACCCTATCTAATATAGTTTATGAGAGAGGATTTATGCCTTACCCATAAGGCATTCTCAGATACAGCCTTGATAAAAATGTTATATATTCACAAGAAAAATTATATGAGGGTTACATGTTCCATGAACCTGAACCTTATTTTGTGACTCTAACAGAACTGGCTGGAGAGACAGATTCTTATCCCAAAGGCTACCTTGTCTATGAAATAAACTTCCCATCTTCATGAAACAAAGCCCGTCCCTTACTCTGTTCAAAAGGAATTTGGATAAATGGATGGGGAACTGTAAATTCACTCCTGGAGTACTGCCCATGTCCCTTATGGACAGAGGTAGCCTATAAAATGACTCAGGGCTCCAACACCCAAAGACCCATTACACTGATATTACTCTCTCCCATATCTGGGGAATTAAGATACAATATTGTTATATCCTGGATATTATTGGCTAGTCTTGTAAAGGCTCTTGTGCCATTAGCCTAGTAATTACCTATGATCTTATGGCACCAGGACACTATTTTTAATGTAACACATGCAATTTATTCTTCAAGGGCAGCAAGCACTACATTTGTAGATGAAACACTGAAATGAAAAATGGTTTACCAGCAGTAAGCTCTGCATTAGTAATAGCTCTCTTTAATGTGGAATTATTTAGATGATTTTTGCTTCTGCAGAGATTGTGTATATTAACTTAGCATATGTTATCAGCTGGTTGGTATTCCTTATCCTCTTTTAAATACTGTTTTATTATGGCTGGATCTTAAAGTATGATGCTGGTGATCTTTATATAGTTTCAAGTATTTCATCCAAAGCTACCAATAAAGTCTGTAATATTTTTTTTTTCATAACAACAATGGGTATAAGCAGTCAACAAAGAGGTTATAACCACTTGTGGGGGTGTGGGACTTTCAGTGAATGAAATTACCTTATCCTCTTATCATCTGTTCATTTTTAAACAGTCAGTCAGACTTTGCCGGACTAGTGTGTGTGTGTGTGTGTGTGTGTGTGTGTGTGTGTGTGTATGTGTGTGTGTGTGTGTGTGTGTGTGTGTGAGACAAGCTGGAATACTATCGCTGGTATGTGTATGTGTGAAATAAATTATTGTTGTTAATTGTTTGACACTGATGTCTGAAAAGGATGTAGTCATCAATGTAGGTATAATTCCTGGGTTTGGGAATGTCTGTAGATATAAAGGTATGCATAATCTGTGACTGGCCAGATGTACTTTCAATGAATGTGGGTTTCAAGGGAAGAGAAGTTTATTGCTGCTTATGCTGTCTGCTTTCAATGTGAAAGTATTTTGTTTTGTTTCCTTTAGCAAAAAGCAATCTGCGTTTCTGCTATAAAATTTGAAAAAAAAAATGAAATAAAGGTTTTAAATCAAATCTCTGTAAGCATTTTAAAAGTAAAGAAGAAAATAGTCAGCAGACTGACAGGTTTGAATAGTGTTTATGGTAATTGGGGAGAGACAGACAAGTAAGGTTGCCAAGGGGGGTCCCTGGTCCATTATCCTACCTATGGTCCTATTTGACCATGATCTGACTCTGGGAAGCAGTATTACCTATGTGTTCCCATCAGAAGGTGGGACATAGTATCATCCATGGTAGGAAAGGATGGTTACCGTGAGAGGGTGGGACGTAGAATTATCTGTGATAATGGAGAAAATTAGTATGAGAAGGAGGGAAGTAATATTATTCATGCAGTAATCACTATACTGTGTATCCTTCAGAACCCTGCATATCCACTATTGAGAATATATGAAAAATAAGGATGTACTGAAATACTTGCAAGCCTGCACTAAGACACTCCAGGTTACAGTTTTGGAAACAAACTACTGCAGGAACAAAATGATTCATTTTAAAACTGGAAAGGATCAATTCAGAAAATTCGAAAGTAAGCTGAACCTTTTTCACAAATAGATAGGAAAATACTTTCTATAATAATACAGAAAGGGAAAAATGCAAAAATCAAATGCAAAGGAATTTTAAGGGAAAAGATGCTGCAGAGAAGAAAAATGGGCAGCCTCCACAAGCTCATTCAATGCTTATTTATTAACGATGCCTATATTTCTAAATATCAGGCAAATGAGTCCAGTATTCAAGAGTGTAGACATGCACATAAATATTTTTGTGGGAATCAGCTGGGATTTAAAGGAATGCTGCAGCTAGTATCACTCAGCTATCGCACGCTTCAATCACAGAAATAAAGAGATTCAGCAAAATAAATCACATTCCTTTTTTTTTCTCACCCACCCAGCTAAATTCACAGATATTGAACAAATGTGCTGCTGTTGTAAACATGGATCCCCAGAGAGATGTAAGCCTAGATGGTAATCTGTTTTTACTGTCCTGTATGTCTGATCAAAAGTCACACCAGGCCAAAGAACATTGTGTTATAATTTGCTTAATTAAGGATATCCTTTTGCATTTTGACTGTTCTGTTAGTCTGCCCAAACGTAATTTTTTTCCCATCACAAAGTGCTTTTCCTTCCTTTTAACCCAACCCTAAGTACAGCTTACAACAAAAATGTAGTTTAAGTAGTACTTTAACTGAATTATGATTGAACCAGTTTTTCTCCACACCAGTCTAACTTTTTCTAAAATCTTGCATTATTTTTGTGTGGTCTTGGTCACAATATTATTTGATATCATGTAGGCTTTGAGGAGTAACTACAACTCAGGCTTGTGTTTCCTTAATAAAATTCTTAGACAGGACAGCTCAGTGGCTGAGTAGAAAGACCTCCAGTGCACTGCTCTAGGTTCACAAATTGCAATGTTGATGCAAAATCTAATGTTTTACCTGAATTAGAGTAATATTTAAAACTTGCCTCTGTTCTTATAGGTTCATAGGTTCATACTAGGCTAGCAGTCTACAAACTATTAAATGCCAAGTCAACAACCAGAGGTTAGAATCAAACCATGTGCCTTATATCTGTGAGATAAAGATCTGAACCATTATTGCAGCCCTTCCCCACTATTTTTACTCATGCACTAGTTGGAGGCTATGGTTTAACAGTGACATCAGTGGTCCTGATTGGGTCAGGTTTCAGGCCATTTAGGAGGCAACCTGGAATATTACTGGGGGCCATAGATGCAGTGTTTTAGAGAGTGATTCTCAGTTAGAGCATCTTCTGTGTGGTGACATGCATGAATGGGTGTTCCTTCGTTGAAGGCTGTGCGTTAGGCCCGGCAAGCCAGCACGTAAAAATCTACTGCCAATCATTAGTGGACCGGAGTTCCGCTATGGCGACCCCTAACTGGGAAAAGCTGAAAAACACAACAACAACTGAGGACCTGTTCTGTAGTGATAGCTGGGGGAGTTTTGTTTGATGGTATTTCCTAGGGGAGCAGCTAGGGTGAGAGAGGGATAAAATTGAAGCTGGATTTGTTGGCAGGCTGATTTGCATTATCTTCCATCTCCATGTAGGTGGCTCTATTTATAATCAGCTGTGTGCCGCCTTTGTGGTTTTAGACACACCTAAAGAAAGCCTTATGGTTATCCTTTGTCTGGGAGGCTATCTTGACCTCAGATTTGGCTTTAGTGGGCTTAATTTGTAGACTTAGTTCTTTGTTTAAATTGTTGATAGTGTTTTACCATGCAAGGTGTAACACTTCCTAATCTTGGCTATGACTTTTTTCTTTTGTTGCACAATCTGTTTATTTTTGATTCTACTGGGGCAGTTTGTTTTTAGAGTTAGTTCTGAGTTTGTTTCTAGGAGTCACAGATGTCTCTATTGACATGATTGTACATGGTTTCTGTGAACAATTCTGCATAGGCAGGTACATTTTCAGGGTGTGGGAGGGGCTTCAAATTTTGACAGGTTATCACTTAATAGTAGGAAGCTTGCCTTAGAATAGTTCCTAAATGTTATAGGCTTCTGTTACAGAACTGATTTTTATTAAGAAGGAAACAGCTTTGTTGTCTGACCTTACTAGAGAGAGAATACTACACTGGGGGATTCAGCATTCTCCCATGTTTGTGAGTACCAAGTTGAGTATGTTAGTGCACATAGTGGGCATATGGACTATCTGGTCCAGGATGTTTGTACATTCAAAGTCAAGGAATCTCTGGGCCTTTACGTTTGGGGTCATGTATGTATTCCATTTTATAATAGAGGTGGTTTAAGTCACCCACAAATATAGTATGCCCAAGTATGAGTTATGGGTTTCTTGGTTCATAGACGGTGACTTATAGTTTGTAAGGATATGATATGGGACTTTGCCTATGGAAATCTGGACATGAAGAAGCTCAAGTATGTCATCCTGACTAGTCTTGGGGAGAGTTTGTTGTTGATATAGATTGAGTCATCTCCACCTTTGGTCCCTGCTTGTGCAGTAGCTGGCCTAAATCTGTGGAAGGCATTGTATCTCTAGACTGCAGGGGGTGCTCTCTGTGTCTTTAAACCACTTCTCAGAAACTGCACAGATGACCACATTCTCTAGGGTGAGGAGAGCCTAAAGGGAGTAAGGTCTGAAGTTTCTTGTTTGTATCTTACTGTTATCTTACTATAATATTGCTAGATTTGCTACAGGATCCCAGTTTAGAACTCACCACCGCCTGTACCTAAGACAACATAGGTTGGCTTGAACTTCACAACAAACTAATGCTTCAACAGCTCTTAATAGCTCACAAAATTCTATATCAACCAACTAAAATACCAATACTCTCTAACCTCATTTCACCATAGAATAACATGAAACACCTACGTTCTTCAAACAAACTACTGATTTATACTCCCAAACCAAATAACTCTGCAGGTGACTGCCTCTTTTCCAACTCTGTTGGAAAAATGTGGAACAAACTACCCTCTGATATCTCATCTTTGTCCGCACTACCACTTTTTAAAAGACAACTGAAAATGCATCTCAATAATCACTAGCTTTGCTCCTGTACCAACCCAGATTAACTTTCCTTCTTCCTCTCTCTCTCTTTTCTTCTACCATAATTACTTTCATTCTCTTCTCCCTGTATCCTTGACAGCTATCCCTTTACATAACATCTATGTAGATAAATGTTATCTCATATATACTGTATATCCTTGATAGCTATCCCTTTACATAACCTCTATGTAGATAAATGTTATCTGATATATACTGTATGACCATTGTAAAAAAAAAAACTTTTTATTTCATTTTTAAAGACATTTTATTATTTCTCTTTTGTTTTTGCTCCTGTCATATTTGTAAATTAGATATATTAACTAACTCTGTTTTGCCTTTGTATTGTATTGCCTATTGCTGTTTAAACTTGTAATAACCATTGGAGCTTTTCTCCCCAGGTCTCTACTGAAAATGGACATACATCCAGCTGGACTAGCCTGGTCAACAAATGTAAAATAAAATAAATAAATAAAATTGTTGAGGCTCCTGGAATTGAACAGTGACACCTTTAGTTTCCCTTGGACTGGTTTTGCTATGTTGGAATGTTTGTTAGATGGGCATTGCATAAAAAGGCATTATGGAGGGAACAATTTTTTACCCACTATTCAAAAATCCTTGAGAAGAGAAGTGCAGACCATTCTTGACAAAGCAATGTGGTTTGTTGACTAAATTATTGTATCCTTTCGGAAATCATGTACTTCTGGGAATTACCACACTGATAGTGCCCTCCTTAGAGATGACCCAGTTATTAGGGATATGGGAACTTATGTGGACAGTGATCTAACTTTTGACCAATATGCGGCCATTGTCATAAGAAAGTCCTTTTATATTGCACAACTTATAACGTAGATTTAGAGATGTCATTGCCCATCTGTACTCTGCCCTCCTTAGGCCAGTCATTAAGTATAATGCCGCCTTTGGCATGTATCACTCCAGACAAATGTAACAATTGGAATGCCCACAGACATAGCTTACTTAAAGGATACAAGGCCTAAACAGTATGTCTTACATGGACAAAGCCCTGTCACTATACTTGGTATCCTACAGACTGATAAGAGGTGACCTGTGTCTGGCATCCAAGGCATCCTTCAGCCCCATACTAATGGATTTAGTGCACATCAGCAAGTTAAATGGCTCCAGGTCATGTGATCTAAACCTCTTCTGAAACATCAACAGAACAGTTTGGAGGGACAGGTTAATCTCACAGAGGATACCACTGCTCTGGAACAGACTTCCTGTCCATGCTCAAGTAAAACTTGGATCTATGGATTGTAAGCAGAAAATGTACCCCAGGACTGCCCCCACACTATTAATGGAGAGAAGCCACTCCTAAATGAATTATCCCATGCATGCATCCCTTCAAATTATCTATGATATGATCCCATTTATTCTCACTGGGAGTAATATGTAAGTATTAACCTTTGGATGGGTAAGGCACATCTAATGTTAAATGGGATAGGTTAATTCAAGAAGCAAAAAGGGAAACTGGCTCAAAATAGCCTGTAAGGGCAGCTGGCTACTTCTTACCAGTGAGCCTGCATGCTCCTATGCTGACAAATATTATACTACCTTGCAATGATACCAGAAGTTAAGCCAGTCATTGAAGCCAATCATCTTTTGTTCATATTTTGGCATCAACTTTGGTGAAGATAGAATGCTGCTCAATGCTAGTCACATAGTCCAGTCCTGGGGCACATAGTCCAAGAATGTGTGAGGTTGCATCTCAGATCATTTACACCCACATGGAGTATGAGTAAGTCACACTGGTACTTGTGGTCTACTGACTTGAGTGAATGTGTGATTTGGCAGATCCTGGCCCATGATAGAGAAGTGACTGTGATTTTCTCCCTGTTCAACTAGGTGATCGGGACAACGTTATTTATTTTTCCTCCACAATAAATGCCGTATGTGTATCCCATGTTTTCATTAAATCTCTTACTATTTTGATTCCATAATGATTAGAAAGGCTTTTCCACTTACCTGCTGCGTCTGTAAAGAAGTTTCATCATACTGTGTTTGAGCTGTCCATTCTGTCCTCTTCGACTTGTACATGTTTTTCTTTCTGAAAAAAGCCTACCTTGTTGGATTCCAGCTATTAAGATATTTAAAGTTTCTTTGAAGACCACCTTCCCCTTTTTTGTAGACCCTGTAGTAAGTTTTCATGCCTCTCTTGTGAAATGCTTTCATCATCCATGTCAAGTCTTTTGGGGAAATGGGGCTCCTGAAAAGGGCATGATATTTCATATGGAGGAATCTCATCAGTTGTGTATGTAGAGTGCTGGCAAATCACATTCATTTTCATTATTCCGCAGGCCTTTTTACGGCTTCCTTACATTGCTTATTTATTTTTATCTCTTTTATAAACTCTTGCATGTCCCTTTCTACTTTTGCTGCAGCTACTATTTTTTCCTGAATCAGGCACTCACCTGCTGTAGTTTTGTTTCGCAGTTACATTCATTTACACAATTTTTTTTGTGCTGAATTTAAGCTGCCATATTTCAGATTTTTCTCCAACCTTCTAAGTTCCCTTCCTTCTTGTCTATCATGTTGTATATCAACTCTATTAAAAATCTTACTGTTTAGATAATATTGACAATGTAAAACAAAAATACACAATCCATAGCAAGTGATAACTATAGCTATCAAAACAGCACCACCAACAAATGGCTAACAACCTATGCAAACTTTGTACTGTATTATTTTTCTATTGAACACTTTCATTTTTAAAAACCAAGAATTCTTCAGAGCAAAACAATACATATCTAGGTGTAACCTTTTTGTACTAAAAATCTAATCATGTGACACATCACATGATAATTGTTATATAATCTAACCTGTAATAAATACTAAAAAACTTTTAAAATATACACTCAGTTTATCTGATGCAATTTAAGCCTATGACTTTTGTTACAGTGTTGGTCAGTTCCTCAAAAGCAGTCTTGGTGAATGCAATTTAGCCGCAAACTGCATAAAACACATTCAGTGTGCTGAGGCATGTGACTGAAATTCTAAATAAATATATTTCAAATTGGGAACCCTCTCCCTCCTTGTATGCACACCATGACTGGAGCTGAGCTTCTTGCCGGTTTCCCATCATCCTTTAGGCAGAGGAGGAGTACTCTTTTAATGCTGTACCATCATCACATAATAGGCTTCATGAAAGCTGACAGCCAAATCCCACTTCTAAATCCAGAGACTGCGCCAACCTTAGGCAGACAGTTCAAGATTTTAATTCTTTCAACAAAGTCACTCTCACCACTTGTACTTACTAACCTATTTTCTTTTGTTAAATACAGTTTTTCTGCCTGTATTAAAGCCCCTTTTTCTGTTGATACTTGATAGGTTTTAGTTAATCACTTTTCTAAATCCAGCACATATTTGGCAAAAGCAATTATTTGTAAGCTGGCTTTAGTACCTGTATCCCGCAACATTTGCGTCATTCATTTGCACTGAAATGTTTTTTGTTTTTTTTGTTCACTGTGCTTTCTTTCTATTATCCTGTTTTTTTTTTGGGGGGGGGGGGGTTGACTTTGTCTCGCAGAATGAAGGGATTTAATAACAGTGACCTATTGCATTTAGTGCCACACAGGTTCCCCCAAGTGTCCTAGAATTACATGCTTATAGTCATTTTTGGGTCAGATATCTTCTTAACTTCACAATACAACAAAGTCTCATGGAAGAGACAACATGAAAGGTCAAAGTACTTACAAGCAACCTGGTCATTCAAATATCTTTAGATGGTCAGACAGTGCTCAGTAATCAGAACTGCCCATTAGGCTATCAGCCCATTCCACGTATAGTCATGTCCAAATTCTGCACATACCTCCCTTTTTTCAATTAGCTTTAAGATTATTTTAAATCACATTGCTGAAGTAATATAAAAGATTTGATTTTTATCTTACCCCAGCATTATATCTGAAATTAATTCTGAATTGTGATTAGTTTTTCATTGAGATTTTTCCATAAAATAAGCACATAGGTTCAATTGTTCAGTACACAGATTCGTGAACATCAGACTGCAGCATTCTTATAATTTCATTGACCTCTAACAGCAGAGAACGCATTCCAGTGGGATGGCCAGTCATTGCCGTGACAAAACAGCCAGTGTGTGACATCACTACACTTGTTCTCCCCCTTTATAGACTGGACATTCCAGCACTTGAAAGTAATGCACTGACAATATGTTCCATTGTGTAGGAAACAAAGCATGTTCCATACATGCATAAAACACTTGTTTAGTGATAAATGTAACAATGTGCACACTTATGCCTTCCTTTTCTGTGACATAAATCAACAGGGAAGAAGACAAAGCTTTTTTCTTTTTCTTTTTTTTTTCATTTTTGTTTGGTTGGCAGTGCTTTTATATGGCACTGCTTATACTGTTGTGAAAATGTGCTGCCCAGTGTTCTAGAGCTGAGAAATCACATTAAAAGTTTTCTCATATAAAAAAAAATCAAATTTGCCAGCACTCATTGACTGGGTGGAATTGTACTTATAGCTATTGTTAAAAATCTGTTATTTATATTTTAGAAAGTTTTGACTATATTTTTTCACAAATCAATACAACCATTTAGTATTTGGAAAACTAATCTGGAAGGAAACCAAATCCTTGTATGGAACAGTCATCACATTATGCTTTATTGAGTGTTGTGATCATAACATTTTATTAACCACATTAGGCTTTCCTTTAGGGAATGTTTTATGGCATCAGAAATAAATATAGCTATTAAAGGACTAAACATAAAAAAATCAGACCTTTAATCAGTTATCCAGATTCCATAAACAAATCACTAGTGATGACAAAGCATACAAGTAAGTTATAATAAGTATAAGGGATATAGCAATTAACTTATTTTTGTTTCTATTTTTTTAATTTATTTTTTACTAGCTGTTTAGTTAGGATTTCAATATAAAAGACTTGTCATCTGTTTCAAATACTGCAAAGACCATTCAGTTTGTAGAAAATACACAGCTTAATCTAAATAGGAGCATTAACAGGAAAACACTGAAATAAGAGTTGCATTAAATTATGTTATGAATGCACAAAATGTACACAGACTGCAAAAACACAGTATTGTGAGAATTTATGAAAAATTGCATTTCTTAAGTAAATTAAGGAGTCTTGTTCTTTAAGCAGCATCATGCGTAGGACAGCAGATACTTGTGCACTTCAAACTCCACCACATGGTTGTGGAACCTCTGATGATCATTTTGTAGCTCCAGCACATGGAGTAGATCCTCTGATGATCATTCTGTGACCCCAGGACATGGAGTAGATCCTCTGATAATCATTCTGTGGCTCCAGCACATGGAGTAGATCCTCTGATGATCATGCTGTGGCCCCAGCACATGGAGTAGATCCTCTGATGATTATTCTGTGACCCCAGGACATGGAGTAGATCCTCTGATGATCATTCTGTGGCTCCAGCACATGGAGTAGATCCTCTGATGATCATTCTATGGCTCCAGCACATGGATTGGATCCTCTCATGATTGTTATGTTTCTCCAGCACATGGTCTGGAACGTCTGATGATCATTCAGTGGAGCTGAGCCTGACTAGATTTCATTATGCATTGCCCCCTGTAGGGCAGCCATTGCATTGCAAAGCACAGTAGTGAGCAGCTCTTCAGAGAACCATTACTTACACAGAGTGCAACACAGTTGCATGAACAATGCTGCTTATTAGGCTCATTAATATACTGCAGGGGTTGTGTATCTGCACAGTGCAGGAACATTTATTTACCCATTTACTTTTTGTTGATTACTGGGTTAGTCTCACAAGGCTTGTGGCATTTTTTCAGGGGAGGACCCAAGGTGGTATGTCTACAGACATGAAAAATGTATGCAAGATGCTGGGGAAATTTCACAACTTTTCTTCCTGTAGGGGCCATGGTATATTTTACATACACCCAAACTACCACCTTGTTAGTAAGATGGGACCTCACTTTAACATCTCAGCAAGACAGCATCTCAAAGTGCAGCACTTGTCTGCTGCAACACTGCAGTGACTGCAGTGCCGATGTACAAGTCCAAGCACCTGTTGTGAGTATAAAACCCACAACCTTCTGATTGTACAGGCATAAAAGGCCCTGCTGAGTGACTAACATTTCAATGTGCTGTATAAGCCTGCATAGTTATAGTAGTGAAGTCTAACTATCACTGTGAACTGGAAAGGTGAGTGGCAGCTGCCAGAAGTCACTGTCTGTGATATGACTGCCCCCGGAGATTGTGTCAGTTGTTAATATGTTTAGTGGTTTCCCTGTAACTCACAACACTGCAGCAGTGGCCAGCTGTACTAACTATACTCCATCTATTACTGTATGGCTAGTCCTTCATGTGTGTCTCACATGATTCAGTCTGGTACCTCATCAGCTATTTGCATGTCCCCTTCCTGATCTTTTCAAAATATAGTTTAGCAGTTGGCTTACAGAATTAAGGAGCTGATAATGTGTTGTTTCTTGTGATCCAGAGGTACAAGGTTTGATTCCTTCAGCCTCCATTGGCTAACTATGTGACTCTGAGAAAGTAACTTAACCAGATACCACTCCCAGGCTGAGTTTGAAAACTGTCCATGGAGATCAGAGCTCTTTCCGAGAATAAAAACAAATAAATAAATACAAGTATATGGTTCAGTTCTAATAACTCTGCTAATGCTTACAGTAAACTAAAAATCCATTGTCAAAACTAGAGCTGTATAATCTGGTCAGGCCTGAAAAGGAGAAAAATATATAGCCCACCTATAGGCCAATAATCATACAGATAATGTCCAGATGCTGTCAGCACAGAAATCTCTGAATAAATACACCCCCCATATCATCTCAGCTTAAAGGCTACACCTCAGTATCACTTTATATATGTTATAGGTCTGCGATAATTATTTCTGCGATTATTTTTCTCAGTTTGGACTTGATTATGTTATTTTTGATTAAAGTCAAAAAACATTTTGTCAAAATGCACAATCATTGAACAGGCATATAATACAATAATACACATAATTAGCCATAGTATTTCCTGTAAGAGACAAAGTCTCAATAACCTCTACACAAAACACAACCTCCATCACACTCATAGTTGGCTTTAGGCACGAGCGATCCCTGCAGTCTCTGGGGGCCCCCACCACAGCAAGTTATGTAATCTTCATATTTTGTAACATGGCTGTCAAAGCAACAAAAGCTAGTACAGCAGTCTTGTGTAATTACAACACGATGGAAAAACGGAGAAAAAGAAAAACGAATAAAATGTAATATTCCCCGTCTGTACAGAATCCAATAAATGCATATAAAACAAACATTTAGAAAAGGTCAGTGAGGCAGAGATCATAGCTCTACTTATGTTGGGATATGCATATAAAACAAACATTTAGAAAAGGTCAGTGAGGCAGAGATCATAGCTCTACTTATGCTGGGATATGCATATAAAACAAACATTTAGAAAAGGTCAGTGAGGCAGAGATCATAGCTCTACTTATGTTGGGATATGCATATAAAACAAACATTTAGAAAAGGTCAGTGAGGCAGAGATCATAGCTCTACTTATGCTGGGATATGCATATAAAACAAACATTTAGAAAAGGTCAGTGAGGCAGAGATCATAGCTCTACTTATGTTGGTATATGCATATAAAACAAACATTTAGAAAAGGTCAGTGAGGCAGAGATCATAGCTCTACTTATGCTGGGATATGCATATAAAACAAACATTTAGAAAAGGTCAGTGAGGCAGAGATCATAGCTCTACTTATGCTGGGATATGCATATAAAACAAACATTTAGAAAAGGTCAGTGAGGCAGAGATCATAGCTCTACTTATGCTGGGATATGCATATAAAACAAACATTTAGAAAAGGTCAGTGAGGCAGAGATCATAGCTCTACATATGCTGGGATATGCATATAAAACAAACATTTAGAAAAGGTCAGTGAGGCAGAGATCATAGCTCTACTTATGCTGGGATATGTTTAGAAAAGGTCTCCTTTTTCCACATAAACGTCTCTGAAGGATGCTTTCCTCTCTTTCTTCCTTCCTTTCCTTGTGTATTTACAGGAAGGTACTCCCTCTTCCATTCCCTGTTCCTGTTTCTCCTGTCATTTTAATGTGGGAAGAATTTAAATTTTATGGAAAACTGGAAACATATTCCAAATTTTTATGGTTAAGTGATGTGTTGGTGGGACCCCGGCCCTGTGACACAAAGGAATAAAGCCCTGTTTGCACCCCAGATGACCATATTCAACTAGCAATATGAGTACTGGAGGGCCAGACGCGAGAGGAAGGATGGGAATTAATGGCCGGTGCTGGCTTATCCATCTTGGGGGGGGGGCAGCCTGGGTCAGTGCAGTAGTAGCATGAAGAGCCTAGCAAGCTCTGCACTGCATGCAGTGTGCTGCTAGGTTTGGAACGGTGCTCATGCTTGGAAGTACTCATGCACCTCCTGAAGGCAAACCATAGCAGTGCTTGAAAAACTGCCATGGGTTATGGGTTAGGGCATATCCTCTGGAAACAGTGTAATGCTGCATCAGTCTGTTCAATCTACTCACCAGACCTTGGCATGGGTCAGCTAGAGCCCAGAGGAGGCTAAGGTGGATCCAGTAAACCAGGTATATGAGAAGAGGAACTGGTGGTAGGGCTAAGTTGAATCCAGTAAACCTGGTGAATGAGAAGAGGAACTGGTGGTAGGGCTAAGGTGGATCCAGTAAACCTGGTGAATGACAAGAGGAACTGGTGGTAGGGCTAAGCTGAATCCAGTAAACCTGGTGAATGAGAACAGGAACTGGTGGTAGGGCTAAGGTGGATTCAGTAAACCTGGTGAATGACAAGAGGAACTAGTGGTAGGGCTAAAGTGGATCCAGTTAACCTGGTGAATGAGAAGAGGAACTGGTGGTAGGGCTAAGGTGGATCCAGTAAATGTGGTGAATGAGAAGTGGAACTGGTGGTAGGGCTAAGGTGGATCCAGTAAACCTGGTGAATGACAAGAGGAACTGGTGGTAGGGCTAAGGTGGATCCAGTAAATGTGGTGAATGACAAAAGGAACTGGTGGTAGGGCTAAGGTGGATCCAGTAAACCTGGTGAATGACAAGAGGAACTGGTGGTAGGGCTAAGGTGGATCCAGTAAATGTGGTGAATGTGAAGTGGAACTGGTGGTAGGGCTAAGGTGGATCCAGTAAATGTGGTGAATGAGAAGTGGAACTGGTGGTAGGGCTAAGGTGGATCCAGTAAACCTGGTGAATGACAAGAGGAACTGGTGGTAGGGCTAAGGTGGATCCAGTAAACGTGGTGAATGAGAAGAGGAACTGGTAGTAGGGCTAAGGTGGATCCAGTAAACGTGGTGACTGAGAAGAGGAACTGGTGGTAGGGCTAAGGTGGATCCAGTAAATGTAGTGAATGAGAAGTGGAACTGGTGGTAGGGCTAAGGTGGATCCAGTAAACATGGTGAATGAGAAGAGGAACTGGTGGTAGCTGTTGGCCAGCTACAGAGAGCTTAAAAAATAAATGAGCTGGAGATGGGTTACAGAAGAAAGTGCATATCAGAACGCATGCCCTTGTCTATTTAAAGGTATCCAAATCTTTCCTGGCCAGGAGAGGTAATATTTACTGCAAGATGTCAAGGAAAAGAGTCAGGTGGAGAAAGAACAGTCTCCATGCAGAGAAGTCTGGTACCATTCATGTAATTTTTGTTGCACAACAAAAACGTTATTGGAGGCCTATTTTTTAGACCTTCTGACCCTGAACAAACACCCTAAACATAACAATTCATAAAGGCACCCCATCAGACTTTACTTTCTTGGTTAATCCTCAGAGGTAAAGTTGCCTTCGTAGAACTGAAGGTATCCTTCTCACTATATACATGCTGGGTAAAGAACCAGAGTTTTCAGCTCATTCATCTTCCATTTCATCTGACTATACCTCCCAGAGTGTTCATGAAATACTTGATTGCAACCATAGTGGCCATTGTGGGGGTGGGGGAGGTGCTGTTGATATTTATTCCTACCTAGATGAGTGTCTAATGTAACCACAGTCCTGAAATAATTGTTATTATTTTGCTGTTATCTGTTTTGTTGTTTATTTGTGTCTGGCCTCTATGTGTTACAAGATAAAGGAAGTAAATCAGATGTAATACAATGTTACCAATTGTTTTTGCTTATAGCTGTGCCAAACATCATTCAACAGACTGTATTATTGAATCAAAAAAGGTTATACAACTTAGTATTCTTATTCTGGGTACCTTCAATCCATTCCACATTGTTTGCCAGAGTGTTTCTGGGCATTCTGAGTCAAATGGCTGCTATCAACAGGCTAATTCAAATTTCCAAGTGATCACACAGAGACTAGCTTAGAAAACTATCTTCCATGGATCCCTTCCCTGATGTTTTTCTGCAGCCCAGATTATTTTGAGTAAACATTTTCTTTCTGTGTGCCCTAACTTAATTCTCACAATGCATGCATCAAATTGGAGGTTGGGGGGGGGGGGGGGGCATATTTGGAGCCTTGGACAATGCAAAGATTTTGTCCTCTCAGATAGAAATGCAAGTGAGCCTGAAATAAATGCTGTGTGATATTCTAGCAATTAGTACATTCAAAGATTATCTGCACCCTGGAGTTCTTTAAATGGTCAGTAATCATACCATGGTCATGTGGCACATACACAAACAGGGAATAACACACTTAGACTAGCTTTATGGATTATCCATGCAGTTGCTGTAGGGTCTGTTATTTTCCATGAACCTTCTGCCAGTGGTCATTAATCTTCCAGAAACTGATAATGTTCTGGCAAACTAAGTTAAGCAGTTTAGTGACAACTGATGGCATTTTTCTCATCAAGTACGTCATAATATAATGGAAAGGAGGGTTTTTATTGAAAGGGTTCATTTTCCCCCTCCACAGTCATCTTCTAAAGTTGAAGAATTAATTTCAAAATATTCTACCAAAGCATCAAATGGCAAAGTCACTTTATGCCTTCTCTCTGATTCCATCATTCGGGAGGCTTCTTCTCCAGGAAAGAATGGACTTGCCTGATTCTGATCCCCATAACATACAATACAGCTACTTGAAGGACTCACTATAAATGGCCGAGTCATTCTTTTTTCACAGTATGGGCTCCACCACCTAGTTGCCCTCTCCTTAAGTTAATAAGTGTTGCATGACGTTCTCTATTGCACAGTGTTAAGAACGCTGAATGTTAATGTATGAAATTACGGTTGTTAGTATTACCTGAACAGCCTAGTTTAGCCCATTGCACTGAATGGAGGTGAGCTGTATGGTACTTAAAAAAATGGTCATTGAAAGCAAGTTTCCAGGTACAGCAGAATACATTAGCCATGCCTGGTGTGAGCATCATGTGAGCATGATGCAGAATCCTGAGTGGGCAATCAATTTATTTGCCTCTGCTAGCTGGTGTTAGTGGGGAACACTGATAATGCACACTACTGAAATGTAGCAGGGTAGGGCAGGGGATATATACATTCTTTCTCTTATGATTGAAATTATGCCATTGTTTGACTTGAGCTGTGTCTCCCAGATCTGCTTTGCTTCATTCTGAGGGCTGGCTTATCTCTCCTTGATTGATAGAGGCTATTCTTGCCTATCACATAGTGACAAAATCGATTGCTCTGCAGTAAGCTGAATCAAATGTATTCTATTTAGAAGGAGCTGTCAGCTAGTTATTTAACTGAAGTATAAGGACAAACATGATTTAGTCATCTGCTGATGCACTGAATGGCTCACCCAACTGCACTGTCTGCAGGATGGACTGGCATTGCTTAGGTAATGACACATTGAGAACAGTATGGTTAACTAAGTTTGCAGGTGACTGTAAATTGGGTGTTGTTATTCTATCTTCAAATAACTCACAATTGTTCTAACATAGCTTAGACCATGTTAGTAATTACTGCAAGGACAATGGTTTCAAATTAAATGAAAAACATGTAGCATAGTTTGTTTGGTAGACAAAACCCTTTTACTTACTGTATAGGAGATGCACTTCTCCAATCAGACACTGCGGCAAGGGATCTGGGTAGTCTTGTTGATAATTCCTCATCATTTGACCATCATGCCTCCTTAGTAGTTCTGAAAGCCTTTCATCTGGCCCATCTAATTTCCAAAGGTATCTCCACTAGATCCACAGAAGTCTTAATTCCCCTTTATTTATTTCTTATCAGACCCATTATTGAATGCAATGCACCCTTTGGCATGTATTTATCTAAACAAATCACACAACATGAGACATCTTGGTGATTCAGTGACCTCAACAATCTTAGTTATCAGGACAAACTACGACAGACAAAAAAAGGATAAACCAATTTCCAAACAAACTAAAAAGTTTTTAGACAAGCACCAGACTCCATGCTCAGATATTGTAAGATGCTCCTTTAATGCAAGGACTCCACATGAAGTAATATTCCAAAGTACAAAATGACAAGACAGAAACAATAGTGTGAAGCGCTTTTCATCCGGATATTATTAATGGCATTCAAACCTCAGTTTAAAAACCCCTCGTCATATAATGTGAGCCTATCACATCTTCTCAGCATGTCCACCAAAAATTAAAGGTGTATATACCGTGTGAAAAAATGCAACCAGTTAAGTAACCTAACATCTTATTTCAGTCTTATAAAACATATGTTAAAGTAGATAAACTACATACAAATTAGCTAAGCAAGCTCATGTTGAGAAGCTGCTAAAATCTAAATGCAACTACTCTTCCTTATAAAAGTAAAAAAACACATATCATCTGTGTACAGGTAAACATCATTAAAATTATGTTACATAATATTATATTATCTTGAAATTGTATTAAAATTATGTTAATAACCACACGGTTCATGTGAATCGACTCAGAAAACACTAGTCACACACGTACTAAAATAAAAAGTATAAGTTAATAAACATAACACTAAATATGAAAAATAATACTATATATGTAGTGTACAGGACAGACTGTCAGCTTTTTCCCTGTACTCAATCTCTTACAGACTCCTCCATGGAGGTCTATGTCTAGCCTTTCTTGCCATGAATGATCTAACACTATTTGATCTCCTATTCATTTGCAGAACTAATGGTACATCAAATACTCAGTTAAAGAGACTAAACCTTCATCAGCAGATAACTAAGACATGCTAGAATGATGGATTCACATCTGGAACTAACTTCTACTACATGTCAAGCAGAGCAGCACCCTTACTACCTTCAAGGTAAATCTAGATAACTGGATGGGCATCCTCAAATTCTCTCCCAGTCTGTCTTGTCTTGTAAATTTTGAATAGGGTTTTTGGCTAAGCTTGAAATGGTCTGCAGACCAATTGCCTGGTACTTACTTTTGAACCTGTATCAGAAATTATTATGATGACTTTACCACTGTCTGTCAGTATCACAATAGAACATGGCAATGTTTTCTACATAAGATACTTACTAAAGTATGTAGATAAGTGTTGGCTTAATTCCGTTTTTATTTCTGATTAATGCGATTAGGATCTTTATATGAAAGATTTGAATTTAAAGTCAGCACAAGGACATGAGGGAGTAG
Source organism: Protopterus annectens (assembly GCF_019279795.1). Lineage (NCBI taxonomy): Eukaryota > Metazoa > Chordata > Ceratodontiformes > Protopteridae > Protopterus > Protopterus annectens. The sequence goes on from NC_056746.1 coordinate 1,167,821,443, forward strand.
AAGGCATCTGCAACCCCTCAGTTATGAATCTCCTACATATTTGTAAGTCAAAGAGTACCAGAAGTACAAGGTGTAGAGACCTGAATTTTGTCTGTGACTTAAACAGAAGATGCTGGAGAGAAAGATATGTGTCCCAGTGACTGCACCTCCAATGGAACAGGCTTCCTATCCATGTGAAACTGAGTTCATCTATTACCCAGTTTAAGTGCAACATAGAACAATGGATGAGGAATCAGACATTTACGCTGGGCCAGACACTCATGTCCTTTATGGACAGAGGTAGCTTATAAATGCTTGTCTCTCAATGTCCTATTCAGAACCAGGACATCATTACTCTTTCAGGAAAACTTGGCTAGGCTTGGAAAGGCCCCACCTGGGTCACTAACCTACTAACAATCTATGAATCTATAAGTGAAACCCATGGTATTGAGACACAGAACTGCTGCAGGAGTTTCTTTTCTGGTAATTTATAATATATGCCACATTTTGCTTTTCCCCTTCAACAACCTATCCAAGAATAATTTATTTCAGTTTTAAAAGTACAAAACAGGGTATTTCAGATAGAAAAAGGCAAGTGCTAAACTGGCATGCTTCACCCAGTACATCTAAGAGATGGTGGACAATTCAGGACTTAATTAAAACCTTTCAACTGTCTTTGTTTTGGAGGAGCATTCCTATTTTTGGGTCTGATTTATCCTAGCCCATGATGTTCCTATTTTTGGAGGCATGTTGTTATTTTCACACTTAATTTGCCCCTCACAAAATTTTCTGAATTCCCCTCATTACGTGTGATTTTTGAATCTGTCTAGTACACAGACAATCACCTTCTATGATAAACATACTAGTTGCACCAATAATTTTATGAAGAAGAGCACACATTTTCTATATTCCATTTCCAGAAACAAAAACAAATGACCTTGTGTGGTAGAATCTTCTACTACAGTTCATAAGCATCTGCAGATTTTAAACTGTCTCTGATAATGTGCTTATATTTTTCTATCATTTTGTTGCATTCTGTTTTTAAATGTTTCTAAGCAGCATCTTGTGTTCTTAGTTAAAGTAGGAAGGGCTATGTGCTGTATGTAATCCTGATTTTTAGAAGATTAGATACCCAGATTTTTGTCTGGATGCACATACTTTTCGGGGATTTTGTTCCTATTTTTAATGTTTGCAGGTTGAGAGGTACGATTAAGATGTAAGCCAGCAGTTACAGGGATTAGGATACATGGTTAACATGACACAAGCTTTTTAGTGGATAAGAAAAAGGTAGAAAGAAACCAATGGAATGAAAATAGAACAAATGTCTGGTTGTAAGGAAGACCAAGACCCAAGAGTATTTACTATATACTAATGCACTCTGTAAGGATCAAATGGATGAGATGTTAGCTTAATGCTAAGGCCCAGAATGTAGTTATGAGACTCCATTGTCACTTAAAAGGCCTAGGATTAGTAAACTACCTTAAAATTCTCTCCTGAAGTGCCTACCATCTCATTGTTTTGTTTCAGACATCAGATTTCATATTCAAAATTTGCTCCACCAGTTCACACGCCAGTTAATCAACCTGCAAAGGTGTGGAGAGAAGTTTGAGTTAGCGTGTATGATTTGGGGTGGTACTTGTTTTCTTCCTGCTGTGTAATTGAATCTACTTATGGAATTTAAATGGGCTTGATTTTATTGATTGAGTCTGGAGTTAATTATTTCTGAATATATGTATACTTTGTTAGGAGTCTCAGTCTCTAGTATGTCAGAAGGTTGCAGGCCTAAGAAGGCTATGTAGTACCTAGCGCAAACAACCTCCGCTGTATACCAAGGTATTTTTAGGATATTTCATTTTAAACAGAGTTAACTAGGGATAAGAAAATTGATTGTGATGTTCAAACACTGGCTAGTGTAAAACAGGCAAAACAGAGTATTTGAAGCAGCATGACTACACACCTGAGGAGGATTCTAGAAGACAGACGTCACTAACAGGTCAGCAGAATATTTCAGAGACTATGTAGCAAGTACGTATACTACTAAATATCTCTTCAGCAGAAAACACAGTGAGAGTAATCAGATGACTTTATTTCATATTAAAGAATAAATAAAAATGTTCTTTCTACTTGTTTGTAATTGTGATATGCTGTTTTCAAATATTGATGTTAACAATAAAATGAGGACAATATTACGACCGCATTCAGAAATACCTTGTGAATGAAATACTTTTCTTATAGTTGGTAAAGCTACATTCACAGTTCAATAAGACTGAATGTAGCATTAGACCACAGACTTTAATCAATGATGTTGCAATCTCAACTATATTATTAGAAGAGATGGACTCTTAGTAGTTAGCTTTTACACAACAAATCCAACAATTACGTTTAGTGATGGAAAAAACTAATTTTTTTTTCATTAGGCCAGAGCTGTTATCCAATGTGGTTCCCTAGATCGAGTCCAAAAACAACAGGCCCCTTCTGTTTCAGAAAAGATTGCTCAGTTTGCAGCTGTTACCTTTCAAAAGGAACAGCTTCAGGATGAAAATGCATCATATAAAGAATTGGCATTCAATCTGCAGGATTTTGAAATTGTTCCAGGTGAAATAATTTAAGAATAATAGTGATATTGGAATGTTAGGCAGTTGTCCAAGGCTTGGAAGCAACTGTTCAAAACATTTTTGATTCTTTCTTGTGTATTTAATATGATATAGGTAGCTGATCAATAGACCTCAGCAAATACCACCAAATTGTTAAGACATTCAAACAATTCCTTGCCCTAATGTAACAACGTTTTATTATTAGCTAAATGCATATGCAGTATGTTCATTTCTACCACTTAGAAGTAAATGACTCTTACAGAAGGATCTAGCATTTCCATTTTTCAAAATTGCCTCCAAAAGTAATTCAATCCAGAACAATATTTTCTTTTCAAATCTGGCAGTATTTATGGGTTGAATGTATCAAATAAGCATATATTTTCCATGGAAAACTATTGATTTTTTTGGAAGAATAAACCAGTAACTTTTTTTATTTTATTTAAAAACTGAGTACATAAGTGTTGAAATGTATAGCTGGTCACATTCACAGAATTCTGACTCACGTGTATTTCAGTTCAGTACTTAATTATATTGATTAAGATAAAAAATAAACTGGATGCAAAAACAGGAAGATAAGTAGAACAAAATTCTTAGTGTATTCTTTGTTAAGCTACTAATGAAATGCTCCCTATGCCTAGGGTACAGAGTTTGACTCCTTCCACATTCATTTGCTTCTGTGTGATCCTGACCAAGTCCCTTAAACAAAAAAGTGTCCCCAGGTCATCCCTGAAGATGCAGCTGTGAAAAAAAAAATACCATTATTTTCCTTAAAAGTTTGAGGTTGTGATGTTTCCAGGATATCTCTTTTCTTGAGATACTGTAGTCTCAAAGTTGGCATTGTAAGCTGCGAGGGTATGGGGATATACTTTCTTTCTAGAGATTTTTTATTGGAAATGGTGTTCATAATTTAGTGATTTCACTCCTTTTTGAATACAGTTCTGAAGTTTGATTACAAATAAGTTGAGGCCTTATCATAGAGTCTTACCTTGACTGCAAGCATGTCCATACAAACATGCACTTTCTTTTTTCATTTTTTTTAATCAAACTACTTTATTGCTGTTATTTACACAAGCATAGTTACATTATTTACATCTCAATAGAACACACTCCATTTCACATTACATGTACCTCAGATCATGTCTTGATGATAACAGTATTCATCTCACATTACGTGTACCTTAGATCATATCTTGATGATAGCAGTATTCATCTTGTCCTGACAGCGCTATTGTTTCCACTATAGGACAATTGTATATCTTCCATGGCACATTTATGAAAGAAATCACATAACAATTTCTCTTTACAATACTCTTCTCATCTGGGGTGAAAGCATTTCAAGTCTCACTGTCTGTAATTCATTTTATGTTCTCTGCATACATAGTACAAACTGCTACCTCCTTCTGTAAGAACATTTTATTTCTGAATGGTAGCAATTAGTAATTTCACAGCCAGTTTCAATAATTTCCTTGTTACTGCTACTCCATATCTGTTGTTTATAGTGTAGACTGAGCATCTATTCCTGTTGCATTGCTCTATGACAGTATTACACTGAAATCATATAATTATCTTCCTTGGTTACTTCTGCCTTTAAAATGTAACCTTTCACTATCTGTTTACTTTCTTCATCTAATACTGTATTACATAAACCCCTCTCATTATTAATTATAGGGGGCTGCCCATAGTGTACATCACAATTAATGTATCACACGTTCACTCATGCCATCATTTTGTGTGCAGTTAAACATCATTTATTTTACATTGTCTATCAATCTGCATTATACTTCTGCTTTCACCAAAATGTCTCCCAGGCCACCCTGCAGATTAACCAAAAGAGAATGAGAAAGCTCTTATATCTATTTTATATTTGCACAATTTTTCAATACATCCAAGCATTTATTTACTTCACTCAATAATGCAAAGCTGATAACTTATTTCACACTGTACAGCAACCTCTTCCTTAGTATAATCAATGTCCTTACTTGAGCCCTAACAGCTCAACTATTTTACATTTTTACTAGTCTGAATTGTGCCTCCACTTTGGCTCAAACATCAAGTCACTCACTAGTCAGGATAATCAAAATGGGAAAATAACAATATAATATAATTTATGTAGGCATACATAATTGTCATACATATCATCAAAAATGTTTAACATCACTATATTTTTCAATTGCTTAAGTGTAGTTAGCATGACTTGTGTATTCCTTACAATCCCTCCCAGCAGGGAGTCTTCATAATCTGTACACAATGTGATATGCCCACCAAGGCAAAACAATTCCAGCTATGTATCTGTAATACATAATAATAATAATCATCATCATCATCATCATCATCATAAGAGAGAAAAAGGAAGATATTTTATCTTCAGGATACCACTCTTCTGCTATACTTCATGGTCTTCATACATGCCCCATACTGCTTAAATGTTATCTACAAACTGTCCTTCCATTGCTTACATCTTTATGCAAACATCTAGCTTTCTTCCTGCAGATTTATATGCACTGGAAGCAGTTACTCTGTAGTCTTTTATACTAAAACTTCATAAATAATAAGACTGAATTAATTCTCTTTGCAAAGCTGAACATTTTTGCTACATAGCAAAACTTTTCCTAATGCTTTTTAAAGTATATATGTGATTTCAATTGACTTAAGTTTTAACACAAGAAAGAACAAAGAAAAATAAAGAGGTCCCTCATATTGTATTACTCTTCCAAGTCATTATTCTATAATATGGTTAATACTTTAACATATTTTTGTTAGCACTCTAATTTATATCTTTGCATAGTCCATTCCATCAGCCTATCACTTGTATTACATTTTCAATTGTTTAATTACCAGCATGGTTAATATTTCACCATGTTCTTGTTATAACTCAAGTTTATATTATCATGCAATCCTTACATAGATCTATCAGCTTGCTTGAATTTTCCATCGTCCTCTGGTCTAATACTTCCATGTCATCGGACTCTAGGTTCTATTTCAATAGGTATAATGTTCCCCAAAAAAGAAAAGAAAATCCACTGTCTGAAAAATACAGGCAGTACCTTATCATACAGTCGCATCTCAACCACATGGTATATATTTCCTGGATAATTGTCACTTTTAATAAACACAAATACCACATGGCAAATGCTGAGGAAACTTCAACTAGAAAAAAAAAAAAAACAGCAAAAGATCAAAACTGATCACCTGAACTCCAAGAACTCCAATTTTATTAGCAAGTTGAACTCTTTTTGTCATTTTGTAACCAGGATTCTTTAGAACTAAAATTTGCCAGGTTGATCATTCATTATAAAATGGTGGTATCAAACCACATGGTCAAACAGAAAATAAGTCACCTGATAAATCACCTTAATAACTGACATATTAGTTAATTTGAACTGCCATAGACAGTAAACATGAAGATGGCAGTGAAAGTTTATAAAATGAAATAGCCTTTTACAAAGGCAGTAAACTATATAAAAATGGATTCAGTAGTTATATAAAAATAGATTTGTTTAAGGTCTTACTGCTTTTAATTTTAGGGCAGAAATTAATGAAATCACATTAATTCTAGAGTTATTGTTACTAATTTGGGTTGCCAAACCAGTTTCTTACATTCCAAGGTCTCTTCACATACGTGTCCCTTGGAATTTTCTCCACTTTCTAAAGAATCATAAAGACAAATCAATCAAAATGAGTGCAGAGACCATTATGGATACTCAGTGCACTTTTTGAATTGTTCTTCCTTATGTCACATACATGCTCTGAGATTATTTTCCTTAAGGACTTTTCAGTTTTACCAGTATAAAACAACTTACATGTTTTGCAAAGAGCAATGTATACCACCCACCAGTCACACAGTTGTAATAGGGGATTGCTCACCAGTTGTCATATCCACAAATAAATGTATGTGCAGGACAAAAGTGCTCCACACTTTTAAGTTCCAGGTTTATTTCTATTAGATGGAGTGTTTTTTTGTCTCAAGTAAGCCCTTGAGATTTTCCCCCATTTGTGAAAAATTGGTTTGTTACTAAATGACCCAAACATTGCTTCATCATGAGAATATAATTCAGTTTTTGAAATGATTTCTCTAATAGCAAAACTGTCAGTACTATGAAAGAGTGTCATAGCCTTGATAAATTCATTAGGCCTTTTACCTGATATGTTTAAATTACCAGGTCCTGTTGCAAGCAAAGGCATATATTTTTTGTTTGACCTGTTTGACATAACTTCAGAGTACAGCCAGTCAATAAGATCCAGTGGCTATTCCCTTTATTTGAACATGTCTTTTAACATATTCATTTCAATAATCAAGACTGTGTACTCTGAAATTATCTGTACAAACCTATTTGCCCTTTGACCAACCTTCATTTTTGGTAAAATGGATGGTAACTGTCAAAGTGCAAATAAGAAATTGAGTAGGTTGTTTTTTGATATAAGTTAAAGTGGAACCAGCTGTTGCCTTTGGAAATCGTCACATCTTGATAGTGAATTTGTGTCTCTGTCAAGTGAAGTGTAAATCTTAAAAGTTCAGTTTCTAACTCCAAAATATCAACAAATTGCATTAAATCATTTGTATGATCTATCCATAATATATGCATAATAATACAATACACAGCATACTTTGTGTTAAAAACAAAATGTTTTTCCCAGTACAGCATAACCAAGTTAGAAAATATCGGAATATAAACAGCTCCTATTGCCACCCAGATCTCTTATGGTAATGTTTCCCCTTCAAAAAGAGACGTAATTATAGTTCAGTACCAACTTCATGAACTGAACAAGGATGTTTATGCCCACTGCAACCAAGGTGTCAGATTTAAGTAAAATCTGTCTAAACTAGTGTGAGCCAAGCTCATATGGAATGACTGTAAACAGATCAGTCACATCAACTGTGTTCAATGAAAGGGTCTCCTTGAATAAATCTTGTGTGATGCTACTGAGGAAGTGTCAGGAGTCTTTGAGCAGCTGCAGATATTTGTCACAAAAAATACTTAAGCTTTTAGTCAATATAAATACCCAAAGGCTGCATTTTTGATTCATCTGCATCAACAGTAGATCGCACAGAGGGTCATCCATGTCTTTGTGCACTTTTGGCATACCGAATATGCTGGGTGCAATGTTTTTTCCACTTTCAGAAAATTATAGGTGCCTGGGATTGATGCTGCAATAACATATTGTATACCACATTTCCAAAAATTCTAAGCTGTCTTAATAAGCTTAATAAGCTGTTTACTTAACAGATTAGGCCATGGCTATAATTTGGCTCCTAGAAAACAACAAAGTATAAAGATCTCACATATTCTATTTGTCAATTATTTAAAATTGTATAGCTCATCAGATGAGGAACTGAAAGTACAACTGCAAGTGGTCAAAACTTTTTCAGATGATATAAGAATGTCATTTGGTCTTGATAAATGCGCAAAAGCAATCTTTAAAGCAGGAAAACTGTACCTAGAAAACATCAGTTTGGGACAAAAATGTGATATAAAAGAACTTGAGCAAGAAGGAGTGTGTAAATATTTGGGAATTGCTGAAGGATCAACAATAAAACATGAACAAATGACAATAAAACCCCGTAAGGAATATATTAAAAGACAAATTAATCCTGAAAATAGCATTGACATCTAGGAACAAACTTCAAGCTATAAACCAATTTGCTCTTCCTGTCCTAACTTAGAGTTTTGGAGTGATTGACTGGCCTTAAATGTGTTGGATAGATTAGACAGGAAAACAAGAAGGATACTTCATGCTCACCAAATGATTTATAAAAATCAGTGCATACCAAGATTATATATTCCCCATTCTGAAAGAGGTATGGGCCTCCTTGAAATTGATTACATTTATAGATCTGCAATATTGGGACTGCAGACATATCTGCTGACCTCACAAGACCCAAACGTAGTGAAAGTTTTGAAACATGAGGAGAATAAATCTAAAATGACTTCCTTGCTTAGTCTAGAAGAAGCATATCGGCATCAAGCAGGAATGGAAATCACACCAGAAGTAGATAAAGATCAGGCAGCAAGTGAATGTGCCAAAAAACAAAAGAAAGAATATAAGGTGAAAGATCAGATGAGAAGGCAAGAAATGTGGAAAATGCACAAATATAGTTGCAAGTATAGAAAACATCTGGAAAAACCTCATGTTGATCAGGATCAAATGCAGGAATGGTTAAGGAGAGGTGAATTCAAACCAAAAGATGATAGATTAATATTAGCGGCCCAAGATAGTGGGCTTCTTACATGCTGGTTTACAAAGTCCATTGAACATGTGGGAGAAACAGGCAAATGTACGTTTTGTAAAACAGAATTGGAAACAGTTGCACTCATTGTTGCTGGTTGTGACAAACTAATGGCAGAAGGATTGTGGTATTGAAGTGGCTGAAAACATTAGAAACATGAGCCACAAAGTGTCATAGAAAATGATGAAGTCTATACCACATGGGATCACCCATTACCAACAGTTTAAAAGACAGATGTGAGAAAACCAGATATAGTAGTCCATGAAAAGAAGACAAAAGTAGCATTGATAATTGAAATCGCTACACCCAGTGACTTCAGTGTCTTGCATACAGAGACACAAAGTCATAAAATATCAAGATTTGGAGGCAGAAATGAGAGCAGTTTGGAAGAAAGAGAACCAGACCGTTCTAACAGTAATAGGAGCAATGGGTCTTATAAAAAAAGATCTACAATTGTGTTTAGATATGTTTAGATATGTTACCAATACATGTAACTCCATATGAATTGCAGTAGGAGTCATTACTGGGCACATTGTGGGTGCTGCAAAGAGCACTTTTGGATAACATAAAAGATTGAAAGAATACTAATTTCATGAACTTTAATTGTACTTTGACTTAAGAATGGAGTCCATTCCTGTTATGGCATTAGAAACCCAAAAGATTTGGAGAAATTAAAAAAGGGTCAAAAATTCTGTATGCTGAGTTGACTTTGTTTGAGGAGTCTACTTCCTACACATCAGAGTTAGTATAAAGAACAAATGGGTCTACTTTACGTGCTTGAAAGCTGAAAAACCCGAATCTGAATAGCGTGACATGAACGAACGAAACCGCAAAAGTGGAAATATCGAATTTGCTTAGTTGGCCTGTCTGCGGTATAGCTCCGTAAGATAAGTGTGCGATAGTGATGGACCTTAGGGTTAGGGAGGGGTTAAAGTAAGTGCATAGGTAGGTAGTGTATGTAAGGTTATGTGTAGGTAATATATATAAGGTTTAGTGTAGTGTTTTGTTAAGTGTATGTGTGTGGAATAGTTAATTTGTTTGGGTATAGCTCTGTAGGGGAAGTGTTTGGTAGTTATGGACCTTAGGGTTAGGGAGGGTTTAAGGATAGTGCATAGATAGTTGTGTATGTGGGGTTTAGTGTAAGTTTAGCAGTAGGGTTTTGGTGCTTTAATTTAGGGTTAGACGTAGGGTTTTGGTTAGTGTATGTATGTGTTTTTTTATTGTGTTTGGGTAGGTAGTGTGTTGCGGGTGGTGGTTTGGCCAGCTATGAAGGTTCGAGGTTTTAAATTTCATGCTTTAGTACATTCAACTTATTTGCGGTTCGCTCTTTATGTGTTGCGCTATTCGGATTCGGGTTTTTCGTGTTTCGCATAAAGTAGACTTGAACAAATATTCTGCCAATGTAGTCAACTTAGTCCATAAATACCAAGCTACCATTACTGCCAGGTTCCATAAATCTATATCCCCATTACTAAGTAGTTCATTAAACAGTTATCTCTAATTTTGACTTAAGTTGTGTTTTGCCTACTCTGAATTTGAGTTAAGGGTTTCCTAATATCAGCCCCACACACTTTCTCAAAGAGAGGTACTAAAGGGTAGGTTGGGAGGTTACACGTTCTTTTTCTTTTGGGCTTTTTTTGGATTGGGGACCACTGAATCATTACATTTGTCATTAAACCACAAAGTCAGATTTAATTATCTAGTAAAAAAATGAAACACAATCAGTACTTGAGTCAAATTGATATGTTTGGTAGAAAATAATGTAAAACCATGCTTAAATAGTTGGTGTGTAGTCTCATTAACATCCAGACTATGATTGTCAAAGATGTTAAACTCATAATCTGACTTAATAGCAGAAGTATGAACAGTACCTTCACAGGATGCTGTAGCTGGAGATTTTATCTCTGACCCCTGCCATGACCTCTTCTCCTCATGAGATGTTTCTGTTGGAAGTTACCCTTACTTGACACATTGTTCCATAGAGAACAAGAATCCTGAAAATTGCTTTGTTGATTTTGGCTGTGTATCCTTTGTGAATGTCTTGGCAAGACAGATTCTAAAGGGTCAGTGTTGTTGGATAAAATGTCTAATATCCCATTGTGAGGTACTTGTTTTATCATTTTCCACAAAAAAGGCAGTATTCTATTCAAGTGATAAGTTATGTTGACTTTTTAGGTGCTGAGTAGTCACATTTAGCCTCATAGTTTGTGCTGTCCCTGTCAAGCTTTTCCTAATTTTTATTTTTAATACTACCACTGCTGATGTCAGCTTTAGAAAAAAATGCCCAAATATTTCTTTTTTGGGGTCTTAAACAACTGATCACTGATAATGAAATCTCCCATCCCCTTACATTCACTGATTAAAGAGTCAAGTTCATGTTCACTTATGTGTCAAAAAGTTCCAATAATTCCTGGTATAATACCAAGTCATTGACAAGAAAATTTGGGCATTTCTACATATGAAATCCCTTAGGGACACGTTTTACTTTAATGCATTCTCTAAAAAAATAAGTGAATGACTGATATGGTGAATTTTAGGTCTGAAGAAGGATAAAAATACTTAACTTGCTAATAAAACTGTGGTTTGTGGATTTTGGTAGTTCAAGTTTTATCTTTTGTAGTACCTTTTTGGTTCTAGTTGTAATAAATACCTGTTATGAATTTATGATTTTCTTTAAATGTATATATTTGGTGTGTTCTGAACTTGCTAAAGGAAAGTTTCAAATAAAACAAATAAATATGTTTATAATTGGCTTGACAATTCAGTGAAAAAAAGATTTTAAACAAAATTGTATCAGTTTATGTATTAATCCAGTTATTTAATATTCATTTATATATTGTGTGCTTCTAATAAGTGAACTCTTATTGTGTTTCATTTAATATTTAATATTTTGTAATTTAAGAACTTGAGTCTACTCCTTTAACATTGTTACTTGGATTTGTTCACACATGTGCATCAAGGATAATAAAATCAAATATGTAAAGGAACCCTCACTTTATCTATTTATTACAAATCATTGTTAATTAGAATGGTTAATATGTCACCTTATTCTATCGCAACTTGAGAGTTAACATTCTCATATGATTATACCTCACCAAATGCTTCAATTTTCAAACTGTCTCAAATATTACATTTAAATATAGGGACTTACCTAAACTGTTGCTGTTAGCACTTCAAAGTCACAAAGTCATATAGATCATTATTATTATTATCGTAGGAAAAAGCTCATGTTTTGTAACAAAGTAAGTTTGGCAACATATTTAAAAACCTGAGAAATATCTTTCATACTTATAAAACTACTATTAAAAAAGTGAAACCATTGCTTACCCAGTACTTAGGCCAGCTATAGGCTTATACATCAGATTGCTGGATAAACGTTTTAGTAATTTGCATTTAAGAAATACATACATAATTGATTGTAAAGTTTATAAAACCATCTGCATAAGCAAGTACTGAATATTATTATGGCCCAGTAACTTTTCCTTGTATCTTTTGATTGAAATAGATTATCAATAGATTAATTGCCTAGGAAAATAAAGTTGAAGGCTATATATATTTAACTTGTGGAATGTAACTTTCATTACTGCCTGAAGCAAAAAGTAAAATCAAACCTGCAAGGCAGTCAGTTCTTCATTTAAGATGTAAAGGATTTTCTTAACGAGAATTTTAGCTGTAATATGATTATTTGTATTTAAAATGGAAATGGGCCTATAATCATGAACTTTCTGTTTTGTTTTGTGTTTGTTTCTGATTGTTGTTGAGAGCTTTCATCCCTTACAATGCAAAATGGGCTCCATCAGACTAAAATGGCCATACAGTTTTGTCACTACTTAATAACAGCTATTATGATCATGTGAGCAAATCCAAATAACCTTAAAGGAGTATACCCAAGCTCTAAAAGTGTAAATGTTAAATAAAACATAAAAGTTCACATAAACACAAATAAAAAATGGTAACATCTATTTGATTTTATCTAAATGGTTGTAGCCACTATTTTAACAAACTCCTACAGCAATAATTTATCTGTATTCTTTAAAATAAAATTAATAGATTACAAGCCAAGCTGGTGGATTGCTAGCTACACTAGTAGAAAGCTCTCCAGGTTTTTCTTCCATATTTTAGACAGGAATCAAAGTTAAAAGATCCAACTTGAGGTTTTATTGATCAATAACAATTTTTAATCATAGCCCTTTCTTTTGGACCATTTTTAGTCTTTTTTATGAAATACAAGATTTCCAATCAAAAAAAATATTACAGTTTTTTTATCAAAATGAATCACACAAGTCTACTACTGAAGAAATGTATGTGAAGAAGGAACTGAACAACATAATTTTTCCTGTTCAAGAAATCTCACTTAAACTGGATACACTTGACAAAAATAGAGACAGTAAAAGAAGACTTTAATGAACAATTGCTTTTTATGGAAGATATGATGAAACAGCAAAATATCAAAATTAATGAAATGGAAGAGACCCTAACTGATGTAGATGGAAATCTTAAAGAGGAAGAAGCACAAATTTATTTTTTTCTTAAACAAAACATCTTACTACTACAGAAGATTGATTATCTTGAAACTAGAGAGTAGCAAAATAATTTAAGAATATCCAGAGTGCCAGAGAAGATGGAAGGAGAAAATATGATTAACTTACTTACTACATGGATAACAAAAGTCTTGAATTTACCTGAAGCCTTATCCCATGGTATTGAGTATGCTCATAGATCCTTAGCACCATTATCTAATGAAAAATTATATCTCCATGATCAATTATAGTCAAATTAATTTTGAATATGGATAAAGGCTTAGTTCTTAGACATGCCTTGTGATCCGTTCCTGTTAAAGATAGAAATAACTTCATAAGATTTGATAATGACTATTCAAGCAAGGTGATGGGAACACGGAAAATCTGCCTTCCCTTTCCAAAAGAATGTAAGAAGAATGGTTTCAAAATTCATCTTCTTTTCTAGCTAGAATAAGGATTTGCTTCAATGATGGCCCTAAGATTTTAAATTCACTAGATGAAGAAGTTAATTTTTTTTCAGAAAAATAACTATTTATCTGCCACTGACTCTATGGACAGGCATGGCTCAAATCTGAAAAGAGAAGCAGAAAAATCCAGCTGGAAGACTGTTACCTATTCAAAAAAACTCAAGGACAAATGACTTTCTTATATGCTTTAACAATGTTTAGCCATGGTCATGTCTGGGCTATAACTATTAGGTAAGAACTATTTTTAGTATAACAAAAGATTTGTAATGGTCCATATAGTCTATATGTTCCATATATTCTAAATATTATTTGCTTTGTAACATTTTTGGGTCAAATTTTTTTATATGGTGGTATTGTTGCTATCTGATTGATGGAATTTGTTTTTTGACTATTTGGCTATTCTTATATATTTTATGAGTTTTAGGAATCCTTCTTGAATGCTTCCTTTCTTTATTTTTTCCTTCTTTTGTGATATTAATTTTGAGCATCAAATATTGAATGTTTAATCACTTTAAATTTGCCAGATGGTTTACATTACGTTAGGTTGAGTTGTTCTATTAATGCACAAGGTTGCAACAATGTTTTGTTTACCGTTAAAAACAGTAATTACTCATCTGTTCACAAATTATTAGCGTCCAAGAAATGTTTCATTGAAATAATATGCAATTTATGTCAATATGTAATGGCGACATCCAGCTAGTCATTTAAAGTAGATTATTTAAGTATCATGTATGTAAAAATTTAAATAAATGCAGTTGTTCTTCTTTGTTTTAAATAACTTTTTAGATTAAAACTTGGATAATGCAGTTCTTATATACTGAAGTTAGTGAAATCCAGTCACTTGTGCTGATGATTGTTATGGAGCTGTGCGTGATTCTTTTACATGGTTAGTTTTGCAATTATATTTCATCCTTTCAGTTTTGCTGTTCTTCAAACAACACAGAATTTTCAGTTTTTCCCATGACTGGATTATATTTAAATGCACTTCTAAGATAGTAAGCATTTATATTTTTATGTTTTGCATGCAATATCTTACACCTGCTTCACTATTTAGTAAAATATTTGCAGATGTTATTTTACTTAGTAATAGCAACAAATGTTCATGAATTATGACAGTTCTAAAGTTTTATTAAGTTTTGTGTTATTTATTCTGCACAGATTAGTTAAGTAGTGACTACATTTTTGTTGGACATTTTGAAAAGTATTTAAGTGGTGTTTTTTTTTTTTTTTTTTTTTTTTTGCTGGGAGATTTTTCTGATGAAGTTCCTGTGTTAAATAAAGTGGAACAAAAGTACTATATAAGTCTCCAGCTGGTTGGTGTTCCTTTACTTGGTTTTTGTACCCTGTGCTGTTTTTGCTGAGGGTCTTTCTTGTTTTCATTTGGTTTCCTCAGTTTCAGTGGTTTGTTTTTTATTCTTTAGTTTGTGGTGGATAATGGCTTCAGTGGTCTAGCATGAACACCAACAAAGACAACACCAGCAATGAAAATATTATTGATTCTAATTTAGAACTCAGCATCCATGGCATTCCAGATGAGTTAAGAGTCCTCACTCAGATGGTGAGTAAAATTACAGAGATTTTACAATCTACCCTGTTGTAACTGAGTTCCCAAGGGAACAGTCAACAAGGTTTAAGTAAAGTGTCTGAAAGGATGGTTGAATTGGCTTCTTTGTCCATCCAGTCAATCTTCATCTGAGAGTTTTGCCACTGTGGTCCCAAACATGGATGGACAATTTTTTGATTGAGTGTTTCAGAGACCTGCTGTGAATCCTTTTTCTAGCTGTGGAATACATGAAGAGACCACTGGCTACATTACTGGACTCTGACAGTTTTATTCTAGCTCTGCTTCTTCACCTAACTGTAAGTTTCTCATTTTTGAACTTGAAAAGAAACTTTTTAAATATAAATCTCTCAAGTATGATATTCTTTATCTGGAGAGATGCATGGAGTTTAAACAGGTGTCTCAAGGACTGTGAATTTGCAGATGTCTTAATGGCATTTCTTGTGATGACACTATTTATAGTGAACTAACACAATTATTTAATAATACTGGCCTTGAATTGATCAGAAGTCTCATCTGAAACTGCAATTGTAGTTTACAGCCTCTTTCTGACCACATTTATAGACTGAATGAACAAATTTATGGTCATTCATTTTTTAATAATTTTTGGTATCTGTATGATGGTCTTCCTATCAAAATTGAACATTATATAGCTTTTTTAACAACAAGAAAAAACAAAAAAACTGTTGAGAGATGCCCAGGCTTATTCCATCCATCAAGCATATTCTATTCCATGTTCAAAGAATGGGTCTAATGAGGCCTTGAATTATATTACAGGGTTAATAAATCCTCAAACAGGGCAACAAGTGCAGGCTACCAAATTTATTGATAGTGGAGTTGGTTCTGGGACTAATAATGGCATTTCTGCTAACACTGTTCAAATAATCTTTTGGTTCATGTACTGTTTCTAATATGACTGTAACTGACAGCTCTAATAGTCTCACCTGTACCACTCCTGTTAATGCATAAAGAGGCAAGAAGAAGGGACATGGATGAGGGCAGGGCAGATGACAGTTGACTGATCTATTACTAATTTAAGTGGCCATAATTTTTTCTGATCAAGAGCTAAGTGTTTTATACAAAGGAGTCTCTTTTATTCCAAGTAAAATGATTAATTACAGTGAACTGATTATAGATTTCAAATTATATGTGTGCAAATTAAATCTAAGGTATATTATGAGTGAAGTTGTATGGAATGTTGAATGGTCTTGTAAGAAATCTAGTATTTTCAGCTCTTCCCTTCACAGTACTCTTGCTGTATTTTCTAGGACCTGTGAAAATGATTTGTTTAACTTGGTACACAAAAAATCTTGTACTTCTTCTTCTTCTTCTTTCGGCTTTTCCCGGTTAGGGGTCACCACAGTGGATCATTTGTCCGCTCATGATTGGTAGTGGAGTTTTACGGTGTTGAGTTGCCAGCCCGGCACCCAACCTGCCACAGAAGGCACACACATGCACACACTCACACCTAGGGCCAATTTAGAGTGTCCAATCCACCTACTGCATGTTTTTAGGATGTGGGAGGAAACTGGAGCACCCAGAGGAAACCCACGCGACCACAGGGCGAACATGCAGACTCCGCACAGAAGGCACCCCAGCTGAGAATCAAACCGGAGAACCTCTTGCTGTAAGGCGACAACGCTAACCGCTGCACCACCGTGGCCGCCCACACAAAAAATCTTGTACTAAAGTGTTCAAATTAACTAATCGAGAAATTTTAGCCTTGAATTCTCTAAAACAAGCAAAACTTCTGAGGTTTATGAAAGCAGATAAAGGGTGTGGTGTAGTTATCATGGATCAAGCCAGGTACAAGAATGATATGTTCAATATGCTAACAAGCAACAGTTATAAAAAGCTAACAAATGTATTGTAATGAAAAAATGTAATTGTATTGATCAAGCATTATTTGAAGGGTCTATATCACATAGTCAAAGTCTTATAACTTCGGACACATAATGTTCGAACCATTATGTTCGAAGTTACAAAACTTTGACTATGGATAAAAAAAAAAAACAATGGAAAACAAAATAAACTGTTTTAAGCAGGGAGGCAAGCCCCCCTGCACCCCCCTGCTACTTAAATATACCAGCTCCAAGATTGTGCCCCATTGAACAAAATGGAAACCTCAGCATATGGATATTTCCATTCAAACGCTCAAACTTTTACAAATTCAAACTTATGGTCTCGACCATATGAGGTTCGAACTTGTAAAAGTTCAACTATATGATAGGAACCCTTATTTAAATTGTTCAATCAAAAATATATTGACATACAGTTATTTGATTTTTTAACTGTGGATCAGCCAATGTTGGGAAATATATTCGGCATTCCCAAGATCCATAAGGATGAGGTTTCACCTACCTTTTGACCTACTGTCCTAGACATAAAACTGCCACCATTTCCAATCTTTTGGACAGTGTTCTTAACCCTTGGGTTCAAAAAAGTGTTTTTTACCTTAAAGATTCATGGGACATTTTGAACAGTTTTAGACAATATCAGTTTATAGGGGAGGAAACATTTTTGGCCACCATTGATGTTTCTTCCCTTTTTAACCAGTATAGACTAGGATGAAGGGATAGAATTTGCCAAATTATACCTTACTCACTTCACTAATTTGGACACCGTTGATATTAATGTCATTGGGGCATTGTTGGAAATTGTCTTGAACAACTATTTTTTTTTACATGTAATTCTGCTATTTTTCAACAAGAGTCAGGAGTGGCCATGGGAGCTAAAGTTGCACCCTCCTTTGCCAGTCTAGTGTTATGTTGGTGGGAACAAGCCTTATTAACAAAATTATCAGCTTATAGGTTCATTTGTTTTTACAAACGTTACATAGATGACTTTTTTTCTTTTTTATATGGAAGGACAACACAAAACAGTTTGTTTCTGAGATAAGTGAGTCTGTCCCTTGGCTGAAATTTGTCATCAGTGATTTTGGCACTAGTATTAATTTTCTTGATGTTAAAATAAGTATGAACACTGTTGAACGTTGCTTTTCTAGTAGCATTTATAGAAAGTCTACCTTTAGGAGCAACTATTTACATTTTCGCAGTAGTCATCCAAAGTTTATGAAGTTAAACATTTTTAAAGGGCAAATTATAAGGGCCAGTAGGTTGATTAGTGATGATTTTGGCTTTTTCCCTGAGGTCTTATTTATCAAAGATATATTTCTGGCAAGGGAATATCCACTTTCTGAACTTTATAAGATTTGTAATGAAGTTATTGGATGTAGGCCCAACAAATTTTCACCCATTTTAAAGAAAGGGGTTGTAATGAAAAATGAAGCTGGTAAAGCAGATAAGTCACTGTCTCTTCCTATTAATAAGACTGTTGACAATTCAGCAGTCCAGTATATTATTAGAAGTAACTGGAAGATTATACAAGGAAAGAACGATTTGGTAAAAATACTCAGTGTTAATCCAGTGTTTGTGTTCAAAAAGTCTGTAAATATTAAGGGATTATTTGAAAAAGATAGTAACAGAGATTTAAAATATTTTTTTCTGTTCCTGGGACATTTTGCTGTGGACATCGTAAACAGTGCCACTATATTGACAAATGAAGCACTAAGTAGTTTGAACATCTGCAATACAATGTTGTTTTTAAAAATAAATTCAATTGTCGTATGGCTAATATAGTTTATTTGGTATTATGCAGTTCCAGTAAGTATTTTTATATAGGGAAGAGCATTAGAGAATGCAGGATCAGAATTAAAGAGCACTGTAAAGCCATCCATGATCAAGACACCAATAACCTGTCAGAACTTCAAGAAATTTGAATTTGTTGTTCTGGAACAAATTGACATTTTTGTTTTACTAATGGGTTTAATGATTTTTTGGAAAGTAGGGAACTTTTTGGCAAGTTAAACTCGGTGGACAGGTTCCCTGGGCTTAATGAAAGTATAAATATTAAATGTCTACTTAAATATAAGTTGTTTTAATGTTATTAACTTAATACATTTTGGAAGCACACATAAAATATGTTATTTAGTATAAGTGATTTTTAACTTAAAAAGTTAATGGCACTTTAAGTTTTGTACCTGTCATCTGATTTTAGGCCATATGTTTTAGATCTTTGTTGTGATTGGTTTAAGGCTTTTTGGAGGACATTTTGAAAATTATTTAAGTGGTGTTTTTTAACTTGGAGATTTTTCTGATGAAGCTCCTGTGTCAAATAAAGTGGAACAAAAGCACTATATAAGTCTCCAGCTGGTTGATGTTCCTTTACATGGTTTTTATAGCCTGTGTCATTTTCACTTAGGTTCTTTTTTTGTTTTTATTTGGTTTCTTCAGTTTCAGCAGTTTGGTTTGTATACACACACACACACACACACACACACACACACACACACACACACAGGTGTACCTGAAATGATCTAAACATTTGACCATCAGTAAAATGATCGATAACAAAATATCTAAAAGTAAAAATATCTAAACTGCAAAATGTATAAACACAAAATACTTGCAAAATTGAAGTTATACAAAGGTTGTGCAGCTTCAGAGTTGGAATATATAATTAGCAGGAGGTGTGCGGGTGTAATGGGGCTTGCCCCCTACAAAAACATTGAGAAATATGACATCATCTGACTACATAGAAAACCACTGAAAATTATGACAGTCATACCACATTTCTTAATATTTTTGCAGGGGGGCAAGCCCTCCTTGCAGCCCCTACACTCCTTGCTAATTATATACCAACTCTAAGGTTGCATTACAGTGGAGAAAAGGCATATACCCTTTCTTAGTGTAACTCCAATTTTCTGTCAGTGTTTTTCAGTTTAGATATTTTGAAGTTTAGGTCTTTTAACTTTTAGATTGTTTATTGTCGATGCTAATAAAGTGTTTTTGCAGTTCATAGTCCAACATCCCTGTGGTACACACATCCATTGTTAAATGTGCAACTTCACATTTAAGACTGGAGTTGCAATCCACAAACTTGTTTGTCCAAGTATATACAAGCCTTTCCGTGACATACAAATGAATTATTTCCCACAGCAACCACTTCATGAGTTTGTATTATGCAAGTACAAGCACTACATGGCATATTTCCCTAAGCTACCCAGTGAAATATCCAGATATGCACAAGCATCAAAATGAAACATTTACCAAAAAAAGCCCGCCAATAAAAATGTCCAGGTATACAGAAGCACCAACTCAACTACCCTCACATTTCTGTATTCTGACTGAAACCCACTGCTTTCTGGCATAACTTCAGGGATGTTTACATACTTTCTATGCAAATAAATTAATTATAGACTCATGTCTATGAACTGAACTCGTGCATATATATCCAGTCCCTTAAAAGCATAGTTTAATTTAGTGTGTCCAGTCCACCTACAGCATATCTTTGAGATGTGGGAGGAAACCGGAGCACCCAGAGGAAACCCACGTGACCACAGGGAGGACATGCAGACTCCTAGCTATCCCAAATGTGACACTCATATTACTTAGCTCCTACACCATGTAATAAAATGTAAACAGAAGCTTCCATTATTGACCGTGTAATTCAGTATGAAAAGAAGCTTCCATTACTGACCGTGTAATTCAGTGTGAACAGAAGCTTCCATTACTGACCATGTAATACATTGGGAACAGAAGCTTCCATTACTGATTGCGTAATTCAGTGTGAACAGAAGATTTGTTACTGACCACATAATACAGTATGAAGAAAAGCTTCCATTACTGACCATATAATACAGTATGAACAGAAGCTTTCATTACTGACCATGTAATATAGTATGAATAGAAGCTTCCGTTACTGACCGTGTAATTCAGTGTGAACAGAAGCTTCTGTTACTGACCATGTAATACAGTGTGAACAGAAGCTTCCATGACTGACCATGTAATACAGTGAGAACAGTGTAAACAGAAGCTTCCATTACTGACCATGTAATACAGTGAGAACAGAAGCTTTCATTACTGACCATGCAATACAGTGTGAATAGAAGCTTCCACTACTGGCCATATAATACAGTGTGAACAGAAGCTTTCATTACTGACCATGTAATACAGTGTGAACAAAGCTTCCATTACTGACCTTGTAATACAGTGTGAACAGAAGCTTCTGTTACTGACCATTTAATACAGTGTGAACAGACGCTTCTGTTACTGACCATGTAATACAGTGTGAACAGAAGCTTCCATTACTGACCATGTAATACAGTGTGAAGAGAAGCTTCCATTACTGACCATGTAATTCAGTGTGAACTGAAGCTTCCATTACTGACCATGTAATACAGTGTGAACAGAAGCTTCCATTATTGACCATGTAATACAGTGTGAACAGAAGCTTTCATTACTGAAATGACCCATTATTGCAAGATATGCTGTCATCTACATAACACAGCTGACATTCTGTTTCTCTGGTACCCTAGCAAATTCAAAGTTACACAGTCATGGCATGCTGTAGAGCAATGCATATAGATGGTACATTCCACATTTTGCCCACTCCCTTAGATGGTACATTCCACATTTTGCCCCAGCAGTAGCTCCTGTAAGAAGTACCTAGCATTTTTAGGGGAATAACTAAACTTCATCAGCTGTCTAAATGAGCAGCCTACTGTCATATCTGACAGTACCCTCTATGAGGAATAGTTACCATCCAATAAGTGGTAACTAAAGAAATACAATCTCCCCTGTCATAAATCACTGAAATTACAAGTCCTGCAATGTGTTTACATTTAATTTGCCGTGGAATTGCAGCTATAGAGGTAATATGCATATATAAAGAGGGTACCTGCCAAACTGGAGTGCATGGCACCAAAAATTTATTTCTATTAATGCCATCCACACCTTTGGCAGATGTGCATTTCAATGAATTTGACTCATTCTGTTTCCTGTCTGGGACTTATAATTCAAGTCTCATAGTGGCATCCCACACCTACCCCCCCACCCCCCACCACCACTATGATTGCGTGCACTGCCAAGCTGCAGAATACATTTCCAAATTTTGCAGGGTAGTCCTGACATTATTAACATACTATGTACAGTCCTTTATTTGTAAAACTTTTCCAGGCTGCAAAGTAAGTACCCTCCCCTCTCCAATAGTGCACCATCATGACAAATCTCTTCAGATAGCTCTGAACAACTTTGTTCAAGAATCAGGATGTAGGGACAAAGGGCTAAAATCATATACAATTGTAGCTACTAATTTAATTATTTAAAAAGTTAATAGAACAACAGGTTTGGCATTAACATGAATTAACACAAATTATTTGAACAATAAGAAGCATAAAACTCTAATGCCTTGTATTAATGACTAACTATAATCCTCCATGATTTACCAGAAAATGAAACATTTTATGAGGGAGATAACAAGGAAAGTCAGTCCTAGGCCACTTTTTTGGCATTTTTAAAAATGTTCAAATCATTTAGGTTTCTTTCCCTCCATCTTCCTTCCTCTGATTTGTCTTTTGGAGATCCCCTTTTTGCCAAGTTTTCCTGTCAGACTTTAGTCATTATTGTCCAATTCTCATTCCATTGCTTTGACTATGAGACTAAAAATTATTTCCCAAGCCAGGCACAGCAGGTGGTTGTGCAGCTTGGGAGTTACTCATAACCTTGTGCAAGTGCTAGTTTTGTTGACAGTTCACAAAATCAGCTTTTGAAAAATAGAAAACAACTTAAATAAATAATCTCAAATAGTGAAGGAAGCAGTTCAGAAAATTTCTGCAAAAATTTTAGATACATTGGTTGAAACAGTTTGGATAACTCCTATAATTACTTTAATTGTGGCTCAACTGGATGAGGATATTTCCCATGCATCAAAAACTTGAGCCTACCTACACCCAGAACTGCTTGCTCTCTGTCTCGCTCTCTCTCTCACTCTGTACTCCCCCCTCCATTTCTGTTGCCATTGAATATGTCAGGTTGCAGAGGCCTTGCTGTGGGCTTAGGTGAGCTGTTTTGTTGTCCCTTCCCCTGCTCCTTCTGTGGAATACAGAGAATCCTTGGTGTTTTATTCACTTTTACATTGGCTGTCTTCGTTTATTTCTTTGGTGCCACAAGTTGTTCAACAAGTTCTAGCCCTGAGGATGCTGTCCCCAGGCCTCCATAGCATCAATCCTGCTGTCAAGGCCTATGTCAGTTTTGAATGATGCATTGCCAGTTTTGACATTTTATAGATTAATGTTAGCTCTGGCCTTTCTAGCGTCACTTCTCTTAACTCTGGTGCCCGTGGTGCCTGGGGTGTTCTTGATGATATCAGTGCCAGCTTTGTTAGCATTAACATTTGGCATGAGCTACATAGTTCCAGCATTTTCAGCATCAAACCTCTTGTTATTGTTATTTTTCAACTCTTGATAACAATGCCAGTGTCAAAGCAAGCAGCAGCCTTACTGTATTTCCATTCAACATTGTCTGCTCCAGTATTAGTGCTGGTACCTCCCCTGCTGGTACTCTAGTATTAGTGCTGGTACCTCCCCTGCTAGTACTCCAGTATGAGTGCTGGTACCTCCTTTGTTGGTACTCCAGTATTAGTGCTGGTACCTCCTCTGCTGGTACTCCAGTATTAGTGCTGGTACATCCCCTACTTATACTCCAGTATTAGTGCTGGAACAGCCTGCTTTTGAGTCTTCAGCCTTCCAATCTGTCATACAATAGTGAGCCAGGAATACTGCAGCCACTTTCTAACCACCCAAGATACCATCTGCAGTAAATAGGGTCAGTTCTGCTTCTTTGGATTACCCTTCCCAGAATGGCCAAATTTATCACTAAAGACCTTGACTCCCCTCTAGAATAAATTATAGTAAATACAACTGAGGAGGAGGATGCAAAGTCTCCTGCACCCCTTACATTTTTATTGGTACTCAGTGAGGGACCAACAGAATTTCCGACAGGCTTTTTTTTGCAAATTAGAACAGATTTCTTAACTGTAATTAATGGCAAATGTATCAAAGTAGTATTTACACATAAGTAACATTAACAAATATCACTGCACTTCCACTATCCCCTTCATCTTTGCCTGGCTCACAAATGAACATCTTAAAAGAATAGATGCCATGATTCTGGGTACTGTGCTTGTAAAAGGTCACCAGATCCTGACCTACATCATATATTTTAAGCTGTTATAGTTATTTACACTATCAGAACAAAAAAATAAATATAAAACTGTTTGTAACTCCAAAACAGATAAAAAGAAAGTCCAACACCCAAAGTGGTAACCGATAGTACTAATTTATTGTAGCATAAAACATGAGCGCTTTCGTCTTGGTAGCCAAGACTTCATCAGATGAACACAATCACTATACTTAATCCTTATATATGTTGTGCAATTAAGAACAATCAGAATTTTAAAGACATACTGTCACTCAAAATCCTTCCATAACATACACTAACCTCTTTGTTACTTTATTTTATGTTTTATACACAATCACATAAACTGTTATTATATGTGTCTAACTGACCATTAATTTAAAACCATCTAAAAATGTTCATGTGAAAGTCAAAGAGGATAAAAAATCATTTTGTGTGATATTGTATAAGAATAAAAAATAATAAAAATGAGGATAGTGGAAATACAATAAAAATTACAGTAAAAATTAATAATAATAATGAAACATAACATTCCCAAGCCATCAATGACACTAGCCTGAAACCTGTAAGCATTAAACTAAAATATCATACTAAATACCTATACATCCCCTGCTCTTGCTATTAATACAGGTTTAATAGAAATATATTCATTTAAACCAGGGGGAAAGTTGGATCTCAGTCTTAACTGCCATTGAAGTTCTTTGTTTAACAGTAAATTTTTAATATCTCCCCCACTAATGTTCGTCCTGACCGTGTCAATGATGCCAAACTTAAAACCTTTAAAATCTGTGCACGTCACAGAATGCTTGTAAAGTGCACTAGTTTCTTTTTTAATTTTAATATAGTGTGAATGTTCATACATTCTGTCCTTCAAGGCCCTCTCAGTTTTCCCAACATAATTTTTATATTTACACTATCAGGCTGGAGTTAACCTGATCTAATGAAACAGGAAAAAATGGTGCAAGGAAAAAGTGATGAGAGACTATTTCCATTATAAACTAACCTCTTGTTTAAATATTTATTATAGACTAATAAATTTATTGAACTTGACCACAAGCCCAACACATGAAAAAATGCTCCAAAGAGTGCATTACTCCAGTCTCTTTATTGTTAAGTGTTTTCTTCCCCAGTATATACCTCGGGGACTTCCTCAGAACAAGAAACAGAAAAAATGACATTGCTCCAAGTCAACACCCTTTATATGCAATGAAACAATCAATTAGTCAATTATTCTTTCACAGTTTTAAAGACATAGACAGTAAAATGCTAAAAACCTTTGTACTTTAAATAATACACACAAAAAACTTTAGAAAATGTTAAATTTCTCCAACAGCTACCTTGATTTTCAGAGTTGCCACCCCTTTCATATGAAGAGAAACATCTATAAAGGGCAATTGGTAAGGGCTGGATGTGTTCTACATATGACACCTTCTTGGAAGATGTTTCCAATATAACAGAAATGTTTAGCGTAAGGGGATACCCAAAAGGACTTCTTGAAGAAGTAGCAAAAGGAATGATGGAAGCATGGGGTTCAAAATATAAGCCCTTATTGGGAAGTGGTG
Source organism: Protopterus annectens (assembly GCF_019279795.1). Lineage (NCBI taxonomy): Eukaryota > Metazoa > Chordata > Ceratodontiformes > Protopteridae > Protopterus > Protopterus annectens. The sequence goes on from NC_056746.1 coordinate 1,167,847,387, forward strand.
TGACCATTCAAAAAGCAGATAGTCAACATACTGAAAGGGTCAATTTTGACACTAGTATGACCATCCCTTATGGTTTAGATGAATGTGCATTGAGGGACATTATAAAGAAGAATTGGCATATATTCAAAGGAAACTTTGATATTTTTCATACACTTGGTGAGACACCAAGCTTTATATACAAAACTGGGAGGAATTTTAAATATTTGACAAAGCACACTTTTCTTAACAAGACTATGTTCATTAAAGGAACTACTAGATGTGGTAGTTGCAATCAATGCCCCTACATTTTAGATAGCAAAGTGGCCTTTATAGCTGGGCATGGTAGGGGTATTCATTTACATAAGGGTAATTGTAACACAAGAGGTGTTGTATATATTTCAGTTTGCCAAACATGTTCATATTCCTATATTGGCAAAAAGGAAAGGAATTTTAAGACTAGAATATACGAACACCTTTATGCCATTAATAAGGGTAATGTAAATAATGCATTGTATAGGCACACACTAGCATGTGAAGGAGGTACAAGATTTAAGTTTGGCATTTTAGAAGTTGTCCAACGGAACTTTAGAGGTGGTTTGTGGAGCTTCAGGTGGACCTTAGAGAGTTTTATTTGATTATTAGACTAAATGCCACTGTTTAACCAGGGTTAAATGACCATATTTCCCTGGTTCCTGTTCTAAGAAAAAGGGCTTTAAATATCTGAATTTTTATTGTATTTTGTATAATATATTATTTTTAATAATGTAAAATTTAACATTTTCTAAAGATTTTTGTGTGTATTATTTAAAGTACATAGGTTTTTAGCGTTTTACTGTCTGTCTTTAAAATTGTGAAAGAATAATTGACTAATTGATTGTTTCATTGCATATAAAGGGTGTTGACTTGGAGCAATGTAATTTTTTCTGTTTCTTGTTTTAAGGAAATCCCCAAGGTGTATACTGGGGAAGAAAGTGCTTAACAATAAAGAGACTGGTGTAATACTCTCTTTGGAGCATTTTTTTCATGTGTTGGGCTTATGGTGTAGCTACTTGCTCATTTTGGCACCTTTGAAGTTTTATTAGTAGTTTTTTTGGTGCCTTATCAAACGGAAGAGTTGTTGTTATTTCTTGAACTTGCTTAAGTTATTTATTCAAGAATGGGAAATATGAACTATGACAACTATAAAACAGTACTAAGGTAAGGTAGTGTTCATGGAGAGGTACCGATACCATCATTAGAGCATTGAGTCTGCATTTGTTATTTTACCAAGCAGCTTTTTTAATTATGCCCCTTTTTGGCTTGGACTAATAGAGTTAGAGAAATATCTATTAAATGTTTGTGGTGTTGAGAATTGTCTTGAATACGCTGGCCTATATCTATGCAACCAAGTGTTAAGTTTGTCTACATCATCTTCTCAGCTGTATGTAATAGTAGATCTGCTAAGTGGAATCTGTCTTCCTTATCAACAGGACTACCACCCTCCGTGTGTACTCAGACCAGCAAGTAAAACTTTCCCAGACCACTTTTATATATCAACTTACCCCATGACTCCATCTGGATTTTTCCCATCACTGAATGCACTCCATCAGGTTCACAGTGGATGTAGGCTACTTTTCTGTCCCAGTACAGAATGCTTAACTTTCACCAAAAGAATTCAGGGTTGTGAATATAGCTTGGTGACTGTCTTCACCTTTAATCTTACTTTTATGAAAAACCCTTCTTTGTATAACAGTAACCTCTCTTTCCTGGGTATTTAGCCCTGCTCCATTGGTTGTCTGCATTCATGCTTTATATATGTTTAGGTTGTCTCCTTGATTTGGCTTAGAATAGATCCAGTATTACAACCTGTTTTGATCTCCTTTTGGAAGGGGCAGGGGAACATATTGTGGCAGTTTCCATGTATTTCCAGATCTTAATCTTGTTTATGGAAAATGTTTTTACTTTATTGAGTCTTATGGACAATTTTCTTATTAACATCCTATAATATGTCTTCTTCTTCTCAAATAAGTGATCCAGCCTTTTATACAGACTCCTTACAAGGTCTTGTTGTGGTTGAAAGCTTCTTTGAATTCTTAACTGTGTTGATCCAGTTCTAAGTAACTAGAAACAAGCCATTTTTCCTGAATTTCAAGTACAGGAATGGTGAAATCCTTGTCTGGATTATTTAAGTTGTGACGTTTGTGTTTCTGTCCAGTATTGTTCTAATGAACATGCCATTAGGTGTTTTCCTCTCTCTCTCTCTCTTTTCTTTGTCATCTTGTTTTGGTCTGATCTGTTCACTTTTATTGAACAATGCTTTCATTCTTTTTTAATTGGAACAATTAAAATACTAAAACAATGAGTGAGAAGGTCACTGAAAAAACAATCAGTAAAAACAAAATGAAAATGCCAGCAAAGCTAGAACTTCCATTGAGTGAACTCCCAAACCTCTTGTATCAGAGGCACATGGGATATATGCAAATGATCCTTATGAACATCAGGTGTTTCAGATAATTGGCGATTCTGAATGCACATGACTTGTTTTGTCATTTTAATGGACAATTTCAGGTGAGTAAAGCCAAACCTCAGTAGCTGTGAATATGCATATTTCGGCCTTGTTATGACCTGATCAGCACAGCATAAGCAGAGTGTCTGACTAAGCATTAGAAACACAGGGCTGTTACATCCAGCTGATGTCCATTATCATTAGGGTCACTGCAAAAATAACCCAAACAACAAACTAAAACATTGAGTGAGAAGGTCACTGAAAAACCAATCAGTAAAAACAAAATGTAAAGTCCAGCAAATCTAGAACTTCCACTGAGTGACCTCCCAAACCTCTTGTATCAGAGGCACATGGGATATATGCAAATGATCCTTATGAATATCAGGTGTTTTAGCTAATTGCCAATTCTGAATGCCCATGACTTGTTTCATAATTTTAATGGACAATTTCAGGCAAATAAAGCCAAACCCCACTAGTTGACGATATGCATAGTTCACCCTTGTTATGACCTCATCAGCACAGCATAAGGAGTGTGTTTGACTAAGATATAGAAATACAAAGCTGTTACACCGAGACTCTGGAATAGATTGCCTATACATGTCAAGCAGAGTGCCTCTTTGGACTTCTTCAAGAGGAACCTTGACAATTGGATGGGAGAAAGGAAATTCACCCCAGGGATCATGTCAGTCGCCCTGTTAGACAGGGGTCCAGGAAAGTAAATAATGTGGGAAGAAATAGCCAGGGAATTGTTATGCTAGGCTTGTATAGGCCCTAGGGCTGATAGCCTAGTACCAACCTATGAAACTATGAAACTATGAAACTATGAAACTGATGTCCATTATCATTAGGGTCACTGCAAAAGTATCCCAAACAACAAACTAAAACAATGAGTGAGAAGGTCACTGAAAAAACAATCACTAAAAACAAAATGTAAACTCCAGCAAAGCTAGAAATTCCACTGAGTGACATCCCAAACCTCTTGTGTCAGAGGCATATGGGATATATGCAAATGATCCTTATGAACATCAGGTGTTTCAGCTAATTGGCAATTCTGGATGCCCATGAATTGTTTCATCATTTTAATGGACAATTTCAGCCCCATAAAGCCAAACCCCACTAGCTTTGGATATGCATATGTTGGCCTTGTTATGACCTCATCAGCACAGCATAAGCAGAGTGTTTGACTAAACATTAGAAACACAGGGCTGTTACACCCAGCTGATGTCCATTATCATTAGAGTCACTGCAAAAATATCCCAAACAACAAACTAAAACAATGAGTGAGAAGGTCACTGAAAAAACAATCAGTAAAAACAAAATGAAAACTCCAGCAAAGTTAGACTTTCCACTTAGTGACCTCCCAAACCTCTTGTATCAGAGGCATATGGAATATATGCAAATGATCCTGTGCTGATGAGGTCATAACAAGGCCGAACTATGCATATCCACAGCTAGTGGGGTTTGGCTTTATTGGCCTGAAATTATCCATTAAAACAACGAAACGAGTCATGGGCATTCAGAATCGCCAATTAGCTGAAACACCTGATGTTGATAAGGATCATTTGCATATATCCCATGTGCCTCTGAAACAATTAAAATACTGGAAACAAGCAACTGGAAAAACGAAATCTGAGGAAGTATAGACATTGATCTGTACGAAAGTGCTTACTTAATTAAACTGCTGGGAGTTTTTGGAGAGCCAAGTGTCCTTTGTATTCTTTTTTAATTCTTTAGCTTTTTTCTGTTCATTGTACAGTTTTTCCTTCTTTCTTGTTTTATTTGCTATCATTTTGTTGTTGACATTTAACTGGATTTTGCATTTGAGGCAAGTGCATTTTTGCTTAATTTAAAGAGAAAGGTCCACCAAATATGTGCGTGACATCAAAATAAGGCTATTGGTGGCAAATGAAGAGGAAAGACATTTCAATATTATCATGGCAGAGTAGATGCCTGAATCAGCAACTAAGGGACAGAGGAACAGGACATGGTTTCCAGTCATAGGATGCGGAGGTGCAAAGCAGGAGGGATAAAATCTACAAGCTGAGTTTAAATAAACTGCAAATTGGTTACTGAAAGGGTATATTAGTAAAAGTTGCCTAACAGAAAGTGTGGGACCATAGAAGTAATTAGAATATTGTACGGAGTAATAAGAAAAGAATGATGACAATGAAAGATAGATGGAAAACGTGGGCCAGATAAGACCCGTTTAGGAGACTAAACTGAATATTTGCTGCATCCCTGAGTTTACTAGCTGGACTAACTCCATGGGCAAACCTCCTTGTTGTGTAGTAAGTGACACCCTGTTTCATCTTTTTGTTTTGCATATTTTTTTCATCTGTTCTTATATTTAACTTAACTTCTTGTCAAAACTGTAATCGTCTTACCTTATAATACTGGTGGGTATACTGTGATAGCTGCAGTCATATTCAAAAATACACATTTTGTTACATCATACCTAATTTTCCCATTCTGTCCCCTCAAAACTTACAATAATGGTTTCTTCTCACAGACTTCCGTTATTTACTCACACTGTCTGCTGTGTATCTGCTTTAATTTCTTCATTTTTCCACCTAGCCTTCTGGAGACAGTATTTTCGGTTCAGTCAGTCTTTTACACAGTCCTCCCTGTAATACAATGGTGCCCTGTTGCACAATTTTGGGTGGTCTGTAAGTAGTTCTAATGTGACATAGGAAAGATCGGTGAGCGATCAAGCACAACAGGAAAACAATCATTCAGAACAGTTTCTAGCTGTGCTTATTGAGAGACACTTGAGAGAAACAGAATGCACTGGGTTTTTATTTCCCAGCTTTGGTGATATAAAATCACTTTTAAATGTGTCTTTGCACCTGCCGCATTGTTGTAGCATGCCAAGTCCATCTTCAGAGGAGGTAACCATAGCAAGCAGGTTTTTTTTTTTTATAACAGGGTTGATTTGTTCTGTGCCTGTTACTGTAGTCTGAGCAGAGATTAGCTTTCCTTGTTGATCCACCCCTTTATATGTCTTGGGAAAAAATGCTTTTAACATCAGTTTGCAGTCCTGGGAAACATAATGTGCAGTTTCAGAAAGCAGGCTTGGCAGAGAAGAAGACAATGACCCTAAGGAACAATTGCAACTTATTTTTTGCTAAAAGCCATCACTCTGCATATAAAGGCCCAATCTATCTGAACTTATACTAAACTAAAAAGCTACATGAGAAAACATACTGCCATAAGAAGGAAGTATAATTTCTTACAGTGTAATTAAGGTTACTGTGCTCACCCATTAAAGAATATTAAATTGTTTTTGTTTGTGGATTCTAGAAATGACAAAATCTGTGCTATTTTGTTGCAGGTAATCTTATACTGTAATTTGCATTTAGGTACAACATTAGCCAAGTGTCTCAGTTAACTCATTCCTTAAAGCCATATGTTAACATTTACGAAGCTGGTGCTCCTGTTCTACAACTGGGAGGATACAGAATTTATAGCACCGGCTATCAGGCAATACTTTGGGACTCCCCTTAAGCACAGGGCCCCTCTGCACAATCTTATATAGCCTGTCTTGGATGGTGGTTCCTTTTAATGGTAAACAATACAGAAACATGGAACTCTTCATGTGTACCTCTAACCAAATAAGCAACAACAAAATAAGCAACAACACTTAAGTACACAAAGTATGCTGCGGTGGTGGTGCTGCGGTAGCATTGTTGCCTCACAGTAAGATGTTGTCCTGTTCGATTCTCAGCTAGAGCGTCTTCTGTATGGAGACATGCGTGAATGGGCATACCTTCATTGAAGGTTGTGCATCAGAGCTGGCAACTCAGAATGTAAAAATCTACTGCTAATCATTAGCGGACCGGAGTTCTACTGTGGCGACCCCTAACCGGGAAAAGCCGAAAGACACAACTTAAGTACACAAAGTGAGTCCATGTTCTGCAAACCCACCCCACTACACAAATGAGTTTGTGCTGCTTATTCTGTTCTTCTAACTTTCTAGAGACAGCAGACACAAGAGTACAGGAAGGGTATGTCAGGTGAACAACGTTATCCTTATCTGCCATCATACTTAGCTTTTCTTTGATTTTGTATTTACTGACACTTCTGTGCTTCACATTTTTTTGCTAAATATTACTAAATTAACACAGGATAGTGCAACATAGCTTTTAAAGTACTGAATATAGTGCCTTGGTTTATGCAGATACGTTATTGCCTCATACAAACCATCTGTCTCAAGTTCCTGCTTTGTGATTGATTATGAAACCTTTTGGTGCCTTGCTCAAATGGAAGCTGAGTATTGGTGAAACATAAACTTTCCTCTTTGTTTAGATGTACAGAAACAAACTGTTTTTAATTCTTGTAATTAACAGGTGATCTCAACAGTGCTGTGTAATTAGTCGAACAGCTGCTCTCTCTACATTTAGAATGAACTAAATTCCTTCTTCACACCCTGTCAGTGTGTGTGTGTGTGTGTGTGTGTGTGCGTGTGTGCGTGTGCGTGTGTGCGTGTGTGCGTGTGTGTGTGTGTGTGTGTGTGTGTGTGTGTGTGTGTGTGTGTGTGTGTGTTTGTGTGTGTATGTGCAGGTGCATGACAGGAGTTTCCCACCCTGAACAGAACTCCGGAACATTACTTGACAGCATTGTACAGCTAGTGAGTTTTAGCATGAGGGGAATGCACGTCATTGAAGAGTGTGGAGCAAAGCTTCCTCACACCCCATTTTTTCATAGTTTAACCATTTAGCTGATTACAAAGCTTAGTTCTGTGTTTTATAAATCAGAAATAAAGAAAAATGTTGCAGTCTTTCTAATTGTTGCTGTGTGTATGTATTACTGAACTCCCCAAGAATTTAGTTTGTTAGAATAAATGTGCTTTCTTGTAGCAACAGGTCATACATAATGAGCTGTGCCTTTTATAAAATGAAAAACAAAAAGCATAGCTTAACTGAGCTGTCAACCTAAATATCTGTATTTTCCCATTCATTCTATGTGGGTATGCCTAGCACTTTTTAACAAATTCTCTAGCATTTTTCTAACAACTTATAGCTGACATTATAGGTTCATATGTTCATAGGCAGGTACTAAGCTATCTGCCCGAGGGCATTTATAAGCCTAGCCAAAGTGTGTCGGCTTTCGCCACCCCATTGATTAATTAACTGATCCTCTGTCAAGCAGAGCCAATGAAGTGATTCCAGGGGTGTATTTTCTGTAGCCCATCCACTTGTCAAGGGTTCTCTTGAAGAGTGTTAGTGAGGGGCTCTGCCTGATGTAATTTGGAATTTTGTTCCAAAGCATGGGGAGTCTCTGTGACAGGAATCTATCCCTCCAGCATGTTCTATTTATTGTTGTGGCAAGGGTTAGCTCACTAGAGTGCATGGCTCGCAGTGACTTGGATTTCTTTAGGTAGAGCATGTCCATCAATTCTGAGTTGGACATGGCTTTGTAAGTCAGGCAGAGATCACCTCTGAGTAAGCAATATGCCACTGAGTACAGCCAGAGTTTTTTCAGTCGGGCTGCATAGGACATATGTTTGAGGCCAGTAATCCTCTTGGTGAGGTACTTTTGTGGTCTTTCCAGCTGTTGGAAGTGTTTTGGGAGGTACATCCCAAATGGGGCATTGTACTCTATGATGGGTCTAATGAGTGATGAGTAGAGGGACACTATAACCTCTTTATTTCTAGATGCAAACCCTTTCGTAATTAGATGGACCACATAGAAGGATTTCCTAACTACTTTGGCAATATGATTGTCAAAGGAGAGATTACTATCTACCTGGGTCCCCAGATCTCTTATTACCTCTTCTGTATTAAGGGGGCTGCCACCTATGTGGTAATTCGTGGGTGTTTGTTTTTTCCCAAATGGGATGACTATGAATTTTTAGCATTTAGCTTGAGGCCATGACTTTGACACCAGGTGTCCTTCTCAGTAAAGCCCTTTTGGAGGATGTCCGTGTCAGCCAGAGAGTCAATTATGGCTCCCAGTTTGCAGTCATCTGCGAACTTGGTTAGCCATAGTCCTGTGTTTGCCTGTACTTCTGAGAAGTGTATGCCAAACAGTAGGGGTCCCAGGACTGAGCCTTGTGGGACACCACTTGTGACTGATTTAGAGTCGGACCTGGAGCCCGCTATTCTTACCATGTGAGTTCTGTCTGCAAGCCAGTTGGCAATCCATCTCATGACGTAGGGGTTTATGTTCAGGCTGGTGAGTTTTTCTGTAATACCCGAGTGGGGAATGGTGTTGAACGCCTTGGCGAGGTCAAGGTAGGTTGTGTGAACCACATTTCCCTCGTCTATGGCCTTGTGACTGTCTCAAAGAAGTCAACCAGGTTTAGTAGGCATGATCTGCCCTTAACAAAGCAGAACTGGGTTGGGTCAAGTGTTTGGAGGGTCCCAATGTCTTTGTTAATGAGTTCCATAATGGTGCACTCCATTGCCTTGCAGACCAGGCTAGTCAGGCTTATGGGGCAATAGTTACCAGGGTCAGTTGTGGCCCCTTCTTTGTGGAGAGGAATAACTGTTGCTGTGTGCCATTCTATGGGCATGTAGCCTGTGGAAAGGCTGAGGTTGAACATCGTGTTTAGGTGGGGGGTTAGTTTGTTCTGTAGTTCGTGCAAGATGCAGCCTGGGACATCATCTGGTCCCACTGACACTGTGTTTTTGACTTTTGAAAGGGCTTATTGGCCAGTCCTGTCCATGGTTTAATGAGCCACAGACCTACCTTTCTAGATTTCATGCTTGCTATTTCTCCTAAACTTTCTCTGCAAACTTCAGATAAAAGTCTAATAGCCAGGCTAAGAACTTGGGCTACAGCAGGGAATCACAACTTCTGCACCACTGGGCCTAGGATATGAATCTATATTCATTGTGGCCTAGCAGACAGTAACATTGCTAATGTTTCATGTGTTTCACTGCTGGCTTTATGGTGCACAGCTAAGTCAGAGGAGTTTTTAGCTTCCTGTCAACAATCTCTATGGCCATTTGACAAAACTACAAAGTTCTGAAAGAAGAATGTTCAAAAGACACAATGCCAAATATTGAGGAGCCTGACTACCAAAACATGAGACCCTCACCATTCATCACATCTCCACTGCTTAATCATTCTAACTCTCGGTGAGACCCTCATCATTCATCACATCCCCACTGCTTAATCATTCTAACTCTGGGGGTACACACCCACATTATTCAGCATCAACGTTTTCTTTATGGATTTTATAATTTGACCTAAGGGACAAAGGGCTTCATAATAGAAACCACTTTTGTGTGAGTGGATATACTGAAAACGTTCAACTCCTACATGTTTAAAAAGGCTAAAGCTATTACCTTTTAAATGGTAATAGTCTGTATAAGTCACTATGTTTATACAAGGAATCTTGGATTACAGATACTAGAGAAGATGAGGAATAATGTCTGTTTACCTTTGAATAAAGAATGGTTTTGTTAAAAGTGTGGAAATTTGTTACTGTAATGCCTTACTGTAAGTGAATCAGTGAAATTAAAGTTCCTAAGGTGTCACCAGTGTGACTTTCCAGGTAAAAATGCATCAAGGTTCACTGAGTTTTGATTCTCAAAGTACCCACAGAATGCCTTCAACTAAACATGAAACTATCATTTGAAAAAGGGTCTTTCAACCCACCCAGTGTGATAAAAGATTCCTGTGTACTAACAAAGGCAGCTTTTAATTTAGTCCGCCTGTTTTTTCTTTAGCCACCATTGCCAAGGTATCTTTATCACTTTTGTTGATAACTACTGTTCTTTAGCCACCATTGCCAAGGTATCTTTAACACTTTTGTTGATAACTACTGTTGGTAAAAGGCAGTTCAAGGTGATTTCACCATTTTTTTTAAGAGTTTTATAGTAATAATCTGTGTGAAGGGTAGAGCTTATCAGAGGTTCACTCCGAATTGATGGGTTTTATCCTGAAAGTAAAGCCTGAGCAGTTGGACACCTTTGTCAGGTAGGACTAAACCACATTCTCCAACCCTTTAACCCACAACTCTCTTACTATAGAGTGTTGCTGTTATGTTGTGGCCTGACCATAGTTTACATCTGAAAAATAAATAGTGGTGTTCAGTTTTGTTTGTCATGTAAGTACTGAGCAGATGCATTTCTGGCAGTGTTGAGCTTTCACATGCCTGGGTGGATGATTGGCTCACTGCTTTTAATTTAGTTTAAGTTATCTGGATGGAAAGGAGTAGCAGAAGGAGAGACATTAAGACAGACTTGATCATTGCAGGTGTGTAGGTTATCTCAGGAATAGGTTTGTTCTAAAGGCAATGAGACGTCAGAAAAAAAGATCACTTGAAAAATCTTGTAGTTTGCCTACTAGTAACTTGGGATTACCTATAACATACCTGGAACATCATGCTATAGTGTAGCTGTAACTATGAAAAGAAATCATATTATGTAAATTGTGAGTGATTATGTGAGGCTGTTCTTACTTTGTGAAGAAAAGAAGCTAAGCAGTAATTTAGTCCCCTTTGCAACATTTTTGTCCTATAAGATTAGCTGATTGTGCTTAATTTGTTTCAGTTTACTCCTCTTCCATTTACAGTTTATTTTTTCTTCTGCTTCCCATTTTCTAGAAGGTCAGTGTTTGCTTAATCAAGATCCTTATGATCTGGCCTTTTTTTATTCCAGCTACAACATGTGAGCCTTACTAAATCCTAGAACCACAGATACATTTATGGAATTATCAGTCCATGACAAGGGGTAGGAACATGACTCATGAAGCAAGGCTGTTTTTGTGGACACCAGTCTTCTTTCCCCTTTCTTCTTACAGTGCCATGAGTGTATAATGTCATTAAAGAGTGCATATATTCTTAGCCATGCCAGAGCGGGACCATCAGTGCTTCTCGCTAACTGAAAGACATTCCACTTTCTTTCCTCGCCTAGGAAATAGTGCCATTTGTAAGTCTTTAAAGATTAAGTTCAAAAGGTCCTTTCTATTGTAAAAACAGCTTACCTTGAAGCACAGCACATCTTTGTGCTTGCAATCCTGTCTTAATTATAAAATGAACTTGTTTTTTACCTTGTATGACTATTTTTTAATTCCTGCAATATGTGGAAACCCACTGTTAATGCCTGTCATTGTATTCTCTTGCCAGGGACATTTACCACATGTTGATAATGCTGTTTCAAGGGCTCACAGAAATGAATAATAACTTCTGGTATTGATAAGCCCCAGTGTTGTTGTTACTGATATTATTATTATTATTATTATTTGCAACAGGTGTGTGTGTGTGTGTGTGTGTGTGTGTGTGTGTGTGTGTGTGTGTGTGTGTGTGTGTGTGTGTGTGTGTGTGTGTGTATAAGGAGGCTATTTATTCTATACTTATTGTTACAACTCTTTACCAAGTAATTCATTAATTAATTAGTGAGTTTCACCCTGAATGGCATTAGTACATGCAAGTAGGGGATACTTGCTAAAGCGAAAGATTGGCATCAAGTTGCTTTACAGTTGCATTTGCCTCTTGAATTTTGCAAGTTATTTTTTTTCACAAAAGGAGAAAAGAAAAAAATAATTTTATTAACAGGTGATTACAAGAGAACGATGTGCTGTGCTTCAGTGTAAGTTGTTTTTATTTATTTATTTATTTAGTTAGTTAGTTAGTTATTACATTAGCAAAATCATTTGAACTTGATGTTTAAGGGGTTATTTGCACTTCTGCTTTGATGCCACGACCAAGAGAGTCCTTATCAAATGTTCGACAGCTTAGGTTGTCGAATGCTGAATTATCGACACCTAAGCGCCGAAACTTTAAAATCTCGAACAGCTACATACACAAATTCTTTCCTCGGGAAAGAATTTGCTTGGCCGTTATCAGGGATTTGCCCTTTCCCAATGTAGAGCAATCTCGAAGTTGGTATATTTAGTTAGGGGGGTGTGGGAGGCACAGTCCCCCACACTGGGGGCTATGTTCAGAAGTTTATTTTATTTTGTGATGGCCTAGCGAGTTCTTTCCTGAGGAAAGAATGGCCATTCACGATTTTACGGTTTCGATGCTTAGATGTCGATGTTTAGACATTTGACATCTTAAGCTGTCAAAAATGTAATATAGACCCAATCAAAAGAGGTTTGCAGTTTTTTTTTTTACATATAGATAATACCATAAATTAATTCAAATAATTTGAGGTGTAAAAAAGGAAGTGGATATTATTTCCCATATAAGCAGTCTGCGTTAAACAAATTAGTAAGCCAATGACTCTGTTGCCAAACATAGTTACAACCATCATTTTCCTGTTCTAAAATAATGGCCAGCCTGAAAGTCTAAAATATGCAGCAGTACAAAATGCCAGAACAAGACAAAAACGTCTCCATGGCCAAAAACTCTAAATGGCTGTAAAAGCAAGAAGAACCACAAACTCTGGTAGCAAACGTGTTGATACAACACAGCCACAGATTAACAACTTCTGTAATGTAACCACTGAAATTGGCAAATGAGCAACACAAAGTCCCAGTAGTTGTAACACTGATGCGTCATGCTCTAGAAACACTAGTTTATTTAGTGTAATTCACAAGAGAGGCCACTGTGGTCACAAAAATGCCCTTGACAAAACTGTAAACTTACACAAAGTGGCATACTAACCCAATACTCTGACAGACTAATTGAAACACAGAAGTTTGCCTCCATATTCCTCAGAAACTCCTTGAATACAATGTAGGAGCAGTATCTTCACAGAGCATGGAACCAGGAAATATGACAGTGCTCCTTAACCATCAGTTTCATCCAGCACTAATCCATTAAAACCTAGAGTTCAAGCAGTAAAATAACAAAAAATAAGCCCAGCCGTGTCTGTGGTGTGGTTGGCCAGCTACTGACTTTGGATATGTCCTTAGGACAAAGCTGCTGCTTTGTAAGTAGTGTTCTCAGTTGTCTTAATTCTAGGACAGGGCATGTTTTTCCAAAGGGCTGTCTCAATGGGCTACTTTGACATCCTTCCACAACAAAAAGTATCTTAGAGGTACTGCTTGGGATATCACCCATCTGTAAAGATTAAGTGCTTTAATAGTTCCTCTTGAATTAAGATTGTACAGTTGACTCAGATAATTATGTTATAACTATATTTTCAGGACAGGAAGATTATGAAAGTTAAGCAATCCAACTTTCTCCCCCTAAATGAGTTCTGTATTGGATAAATTATTTGAAATGTTTGCATAGTCTGCATTCATACTAACACATCAAATACTTTCATACTTATAGACTTCTGCTGTAGTCTCTGCCTTCCTTGCTGGAAGAATTGAAGCTGAAGAGCCTAAACTGACTTTGAAGCACAATGGTGAGGCACAGATGACAGTGAGCATGTTGTATCTTTTGGCTTTTCTTAGTTAGGGGTCGCCACAGCGGAACTCCGGTCCGCTAATGATTGGCAGTAGATTTTTACGTACTGAGTTGCCAGCCCTGACGCACAACCTTCAACGAAGGTGCGTCCATTCATGCATGTCTCCACACAGAAGACGCTTTAGCTGAGAATCAAACTGGACAACGTCTTACTGTGAGGTGACAACGCTACCAATAATGAGTGTTCAAGCTTGGGACCTTAGTACTGATGGGGAAATTTATGTGAACGTGGTGTGTTAGTAAGTTTCAAGTTGCCTGCTGTCCTCTGAACTGTTTTGAGCTGTCTGTATACATGTATGCATGTTTTAATTGTCCTGCATGTGCTTCAGAAGCAGTTATGGCTACACAGAAACAATGCATATAGTAGCAGAAGGAAATTGCCATTGTTTCACACTCTGCCTTCTGCCATCTGTCTTACAACTTTCACCTGACTTGACCCCTTGCAAGCTTATCACTTGTGTCTATAATGCATGAATAGCCGACAGCATTTTGTTTTTGTCCCATTCCATATGTTATTTTGCATGCTTTGTACAACTGGTGTATGATGTCAGGTTTTGTCAGTTGCTTCCTGTGCACCTGTCTTATTTCTCTATCAAATTGTGCAGTTTGCAAGGATCGGTACACACTGAATTTCATCAGGAATATGAATGGCTGGCACCAAATATCTACAACTTATCTATGCCTGGAGCCCATTCACAGAATAATGGATGAGACCCAAAGCTTTGGCCAGGTTATCAAAACTAAATTAGTCTGTATGTGGAAGAGCTTACAGCTATCAGATGTTATATGCATAATGTTAAGACATTATTTGCATATTTGGGATTTGGTATTGGATGTTTTGTTCATTATAATTCCACAGAAGTGGTTAAGAAGGTAACAAACTGTGTATTTACTGAATTTGTACATAATGGATTCTTGGCTCCATGGTGCAAGAAGGATAAAGCCCTGACTGTGATCCATGCAAGCAAGATCAAACAGTGACCTGGACATTGGAGGAATTAACAAGAGGGGATTGAAGTGAGTGGTTGACAGCAGCTTACCATCCAGAGAGGAGGGAGATGGTCTGGCCTGTTGCAGTGCTTGCAACTGCTGGTGACAGCGGGGAATGGCTTGCAGTGTATAGGCCTGGGGTATGCATTTCATTCTGTTAAGCTGTGTTCACACCTTTCTGGATCATGTGTAAGATGCACACAACTAGGCTCTTATTTCTCAATGAGAAAATGGTATGCACCATAAAACCTTCTTAAATTGCTTTGTTGATGTAATATTGCAGCAATGTTGTGGTTTATGTCCAACTCTGAATGGCAGGAATGTCACAAAAATCAGCACTGCTAAGTGTGCAGGCATGTGAAGAAGTTTGAGAACCATTGTTTTAACATATCTCATAGCAGTTTTTCTATGCTCCTCTCCTGTTAATATCATGAAGAGGAGAGCTTAGGATGCAAACCGTTGAAGAAATAATGTTTGTCCTAAGTTCCCAAAAACTTCTTAACCAGAATGAAAATAAAGAAATGGTATCACATAGATATGGAGGGAACTCCTTAACAGCCCTAGGGAAGACATTACATTATGATATCTCAAGTGGTCCAGAGCATCTGTAATGGAGTATTACTAAATAATACAATATCAGTAACCTGGCTAGAAAATCTGAGGTTGACTTTTTAATGGACTTCCCTATGATGTCTTAAAATCCCTTGATGTAGCTCACATTTCATATTGCAACATATTTGTCTTTATGTTCTATTGTAAATATTTTGCCTACTTATATTTGCCAATTTATTCTTAAAAAACAAAATAATAAATAATCTAATTTTGAAATTCTGTTTTTTTCTTTACAGAACCGAATTATGAAGCTGGGACAGAACCTAGCCTTCTTCCAACAGTAGCAGTAGAAAACATATCTCAGGTGCCCACCACCAGTTTGCCTCCTGGAGAACAAAACCTCAGTGAGAACAAAGCCCAGAAGGTGATACTGAAGCTGAAGGACCTAAACCCCAATTTATTACAGTCTGGGGTTGCATGCTTACCAGGTAAAGATAAAAACTGATATTAGAATAACTGACAATAATATAAGCACTTCTAAGAAAATGATGTGTATGCTTAAACATACACCAGCATGATATGGGTGTTACACAGAAACTGCAAATGCAGATTGCTGTACTTATCTCCTATTAAAAACATACCATGCAATCTTGATACAAGTTCAGAAAATATAAAGGAAAAACATTTTGAAATAAACAGTCACCTACCTTACTTTTCAAGTTGATACACAAACTGGGGTGAGGAAACACTCCAAATGTATCCTAGAATGACCAAGGAAGGTCTGACAATGTGAGGTATTACCAGTTATGCCAGGAGAAGTAGGGCAGTGGATGTGTAACATATGCCAGCACAGCTAGCTGGAATTTAGTAAAGATTTATGTTATTTGAATATCAAACTGATTTGTACAGATGCTTGTGTTGAAAATGCATTTGTAAAGTTGTTTGTGTTAAAAATGTATCAATAGTGTGGCCTGCTGGGCAGAAAAAGGAATGTACATGCATTATTGTAAATGTTTAAATATATATGTTTTAACAGAGGAGACTGGAAGAAAAGAGGTTAATCTCAAACTTTAAAAATAGTAAGAAATTAAATTACTGGGCCTAGGCCATAAATATGTTATCTTACAATTTTGAATGAAGCTAGAGACACAAAGTCTGTAAGAAGCATGGTTTGTTAGTCTCTGTAGGAAGTGCAGAGGTTTGTAATTGTTTTATGACTTCTAAATCTGTACCAGATCTGAGCAAAGCTCTTGTGTGTGTACTATCGACATGTAGGTGCTAAATACTGGCAGTTTCTAGCATGGGAACCAGAAATCAGATGACCAAATGTATGTGATGTCATTCTATATGGAAATAATGTTTTAATATTAGGTGAGACAGAAATCTCAATGCAGTCTGTTTCTTGGAACCTGACATAGAAGGATCTCTCACCCACTTCATCTTGGCTTGCTCTGGTAAGTGAAGCAGGGAACAGTAATTCTTTAGATCAGTTAGGAAGATGAAGTGAGATTAGTTAAGTATTGTTTTTCTGTAACTGTCTGAACCTGTCCACCTGTGTTATTTTTAATATTTCCTGTGATTAAAACTCTGGTGTTTACTGTAAATAGATATTCCGCATTTTCATGTTCTTTTATTATTTATTATTAAATATATTTAAACTTTTCTTTGTGGCTGGTCCTTTATTGAATATTTTAACCTTTGAGAATACTTATATCTATTGGTGACACTGTGGCCACTCCTGAAGCCTGACCAACATTACCATTTGTATTAATATTAATATCACTCAGTATAATTGGATACCCTAGTAAGAGCTGTAAAGTAGCTGTCTTTGTAGTGTCTGGTAGCATTGATAACAACTTTATAGTCCGGACAGAAGGGGGCACAGCAGATGAATTTGTGCCAGCCTTTCCCAGGTCTGTGTGTGTATGCATGTGTGTGTGTCTCTGTGTGTCTGTGAAAATCAAATCTCAAAGAGTGTGTGTGTCAGCTACTTGGAGCAGGGACACAAAGCATTGGTTTCACAGAGACAGTGGTGGAGGACTTGGCTTGGACACTTGGCTGAGGACTTAACTCTGCAGCCATGTCAGTGGGGATCCTTAGTGGGGACCTGGGGAGAGACAAACAGAGAAACTCAGATCCCAGGCTGAGTGTGTTTACTGTGTGCTATTAAGGGAAATTGTGCTTGATGCAGACTGCTGCATCTGGAAATACTTGGTGTATCCATTTTTGCCCAAGTGAATGTCCCTTTCCAGTGTCAGTGGTGAGGATTCAGGCTACTTGATTACTGGCTCAGAGTGGGAATGTCACAGAAGGTATACCAACAGGAGCGGCCTTAGGTCAGCTGGTGCCCTTGGCAAAAGGGCTCCACGGTGCCCCCCACCACACCACCTGGTGCCCCCATCCTAGTCTACCTTCACCAAATAAATACTGGAAAAGCGCCCCTACTACAGCGGCACCCTAGGCGGCCGCCTAGTTGGCCTATGCCTAAGGCCGGCTATGACCAATATATTTGAGCTCTGAACCACTCAGGACCTAAGCTTGTCTTTAAGCTTCATTGTATTTTCTGTCTCTTAATCAAATCTTAGGAACATGTTCTATCAGATCACACTGTTTTTGTACTGTAATCCTGCCTTATTAGGATATGGTCATTTTCATTCATTCCATTTCTTTTGTTGATAAAATATGACATTTTGACAGAAAAAAAATTTTGGAACTGTCAACTGTGCTGCCATAGATATTTGTCAATATGATTTTCTTACTCCTTTGGGAAGATCCATTTCATTAAGCTAAAAACTATTCACAAATGTATCAGCATCATGAATTCTTATACTATTGTCAGGACCATTTTTGGAATCACAGTTGAATGAGTCTAGGCAAACTTTGGAACTACACCTATCTCTTTCATTAGTTGATTAGTATTTCTAAACTAGTTTTTATGCATCCTCAACAACAACGTATGTCTGCCTAGTTTGCATATTTCAGATTCTGTCACAGATTATGGTTTATGAAGCTATACTATAAATTCACTGAGAGCTGTCAGGCAAAGGGCACAAGTTATATCAGCTACTGGTATTGGGAAGCTACCACTACTAAGTGAACTTATTAATGTGTAAATGTAAATTAAAATAAATGAATTAAATCTGATCTTGTAAAATTAACAGCTGGGCAGAAAATGAAACCATCTGATTATACAACAGTGAGCACAGCTCTGCAGCCATGATGTTTCAGAATTCACATTTGAATTTTGCTTCCCAGAAAAGTACACTTTTGAGCACATTCCTTTACCTCCACATATATCTGCTCTTCTTCCTGTATTTCTTTGTGTCTTAATTTCATTATATTTCTTAGCACCCACTAAAGTAATGGAGTTACTGCTTTACAACTCATCATTGAGCATGTGTGTGTGTGTGTGTGTGTGTGTGTGTGTGTGTGTGTGTGTGTGTGTGTGTGTGTGTGTGTGTGTGTGTGTGTGTGTGTGTGTGTGTGTATATATATATATATTTAGAGAGAGTGAGAGACAGAGGGGGTATATTTTATTTGTTAGTATCCCTTGGTTTATCTGGGAAAATATGCTACATGGATGGATTATTATCAGATACAAAATGGATGGTAAGTAGTCTTCTGCAAGATTATATGATGTTTAAAGCACCAGGGATTAATGGTTTATTTCATAGCTCATGTTCTAACATCTATGTTTACACAAAACTGTGAAGTCACACTTTCTTAATTCTTGATCATTTTAGCAGAGATTATTTGAGATGGAGGAGTCTCTAGCCTTGTATACCTCTGCCTCAATTTCTTACATGTCTTTTGTAGTTCTGAAGACCCACAACTGCAATCCTCAGACAGGCAGAATTGCAAATCCAAATGTGGAGGAATGTAGTGATGTCAGAGATATTATAAGTTGCAGGGAAGTGGGACACAAACATCCATGTTGAGGAGTAGTGGGCAAAGTCCCCTTTCAAAACTGCTTAACTGGTGTAATAGTGAATTTTGTTATTTTATGTTTCTTTTCTTCATTTCATCCATAGTTTATTTTCCAAAATACTGAGACTTGCATTGCTGACCAGGAGTCTAGATTCTTCTATGTTTACTTTCTAGTCACCATTGCATTGCTGACCAGGAGTCTAGATTCTTCTATGTTTACTTTCTAGTCACCGTAATGTTTTCAAAAATCCATGCTGCTCTTAGTATTTACTTGCACTGGAGGTGCAGAGTCAGGTTGGAAAGTACAAGGGTTATTGCATACCTTTATAGTGATGGTCAAGTCAATAATGGTAATAATAACAACAGTAATAATAATAAAAGCACAGGACAACAATATGTTTTGTTGGTGATCTCCATGCTTATCTATGGTCATGAACTTTGGATAGTGACCAAAATGATGTCAGTATAGATGTAAGCTCTAGAAATGAGGTACTTTTTCTGTTACTGGACTGTCTCTCCATATTGGTAAGGTATTTGGCAGTGTAGAACAATTTCAGAATAAAACAGCTGCTCCTCTGAAAGAAGCCAGCTGAGGCTATGCCCCCACACCCCTCCTAACTATATTAACTCCAGGATTGCATTAGAGTGAAGAAAAGGGCATATATATTTTTTTCTTTTTACATTTGTTGACCGGGAATGTCCGACTGAGCTCACGCAATTTTTCAGCAGAGGCCCGGGGAGAAAAGCTCCAAGTTATACAAAACAATTTAAAACATTAAGATAACAATTGAGATTTACAAGTAAATTTCAGCTCTCATACAGTAGTTACATAACAATACCACAGTAAAAGCAGTGGAAACATAGGAAGTACATTGATTTTTAATAAAAAAGATTTGTAAATCAGAGTGCAGCAGGCAGTATATTACAAAAGCTTAGGAAGTTACAAAGAAGCTAGATAAAAAGCATAGGGTGTAAGCTATTTATATTATGTATTATGTATTTCATAAGCAGTACTTTATAGGTTGTTTGTTGTCAGGGAGGGTGTGAACAGTGGCAGGTCCAATGTTTTCTAAAGTAGTCTTTAGTGGCTGACTTAAATTGTTTAGGGTGTGTAAGGGTCCTTATATGTAGGGGTAGTTTGTTCCATGCAATAGAGGGGTGGTAGCTATATAAGTAGCATCCAGTCTTAGAATTAGGTTTGTAAACATTTAATAGGTCTTGGTTAAGCTTCGGAGATTTCTTGTAGGGAAATAGTGGGAGATGAGGGATGATAGAGCTGGGCAGAAAGCTGGCTGATATAGAATAGAGTGCATACTTTGGAGCAGAGATTGAAGAAGCAGGTGAGGTAGTTCTAGCCAATTCAGATATGTTAGGGAGAGTCAGTGGTGAGATTTATATGTTTTTTGAGGTGCAAATCTGGCTATCTTATGATAGATAGATTCTAGTTTGCTAAGAAGGGAGGAGTTCGGATTTGTGAATATTTAGGAGCAGTAAGTTAGGCAAGGTAAAAGGTAGGCATGAGTAAGGGAAATCCTAGCTTCAGTGGTCAGGGATTTGTTATTCCTATATAGTAGTCCTAGTTTCTGATGTTTTTTTCTGATGCAATTGTTAATGTGTAGATCAACTTTTAGTTGATCGTCAATGGTAATGCCAAGTAGTTTTGTGCTAGATTCTACTTCTATAGGAGTATTGTTTAGGGATATTATGGTGGAGGAAGATTTGATGTGATTTACAGTTTTTGGAAGAAAGAGTAGTAATTTTGTTTTTTGAGGGTTGAGGATGAGCTGGTTATTTGTGAGCCAAGTCTCTACTGAGTTAAAAGATGACTGGGTAGTTGATTGGAGTTCAAAGGGTGAGTTGGCAATACTGATGACTGTAGAGTCATCAGCATACTGAACAATGTTAGACTGAGGGCAAGCAGAGGAAAGAGAGTTGGTAAAGATGTTAAAAAGTAATGGTCCAAGTATGGATCCTTGGGGAACACCCATTCTTACTGGAAGGTGAGTAGATAGTGCAGAGCCCCATCACACTGATTGCAGCCTGTCAGTGAGATAGCTAGAGAGCCAGGCAACTGTATCAGGGGTGAAGTTAAGCTTCTTTAGTTTGTTTAGTAGCAGAGGGTGAGGGACTGTGTCAAAAGCCTTAGATAGGTCAAGGAATAGGCAAGATATGAGCTTATGGTCATCTTTGGCTAGAGTAATAGTGTTGAGAAAGGGTAGTAGAGCTGTGGTGGTGCTATGCAAAGGACGGAAGCCATGCTGTGTGGGAGTGAGCAGGTTAACCTGTATGAGATAATACATAACTTGTTTGTGTATACATTTCTCAAGGACTTTACAGAGAGGGTAAAGAATAGCAATAGGTCTGAAATTAGAGATTTCTGTGGCGTTACCACCTTTATGAATAGGGAGCATGTAGAACTGTTTCCAGATTGATAGGACTTTGGATTCAGAGATGGAGCCATTTATAAGGATAGATACAGGCATAGCAATGGAGTGAGCAGCAATCTGGAGGAAATAAGAAGGGATATCATCGGCAGATACAGGGCATGGTTTGAGCTTAGAGAGTAGAGTTTTGATATAGTTAGTGGGAACAGGTTTAAGGGAAAAGGAGTTTTCTGAGTTAGTAGTTGTAGTAGGTTAAGGGAGATTTAAAATGCTGTTTGAGGGGTTAGGATGAAATTATTTGGAAATTGATTCAATAAAATAGGTGTTGAAGTTATTAGTAGTCTGTTCAGGTGACCTGTCTGGACATGAATTACGTGTGGTCTCTACCTTTTACTTGCCTTACAGTACTCTACACAGTGCCAGTACTTCACTTCAGGCAAGGGATGACCAGGTGAGACTATCATTTAGGCAGGCATTAAGGGTGGTTTGGCATTTTTCTTATATGCTCTGCATCCCTCTGTACATGCTTGGGTTATGATGGATGGAGGGTATGCATTGGACTGACCTTACTGGACACCCCTTACTTTCACAAGAAGCATTGCCAGAAAGCATCCCTGCCCATTCATCTTTGAGCACTGGGGGTGGTTTCCCAAGTCTCAGATGGGGAAATTGCACTAACCCATATGCTTTCCAAATGCGCCCACTCAACTCTCCCCGAGGGAGAGGTAATAAAGCCACGATCCTTTACTCCTCACTCTCCCTGCCTTACTTCTCCAGTGCTGAAGACACTAATTGTACCCCAGTTTCCTGTGCTGGAGTCAGGACATCCTTCTGTGCCATGTGAATAGACATACATTATAGGATTTTGATGCTCCACTCCAGGATATGACATTATACTGTTGCTTCATAGCTTATTATAGTGCTTTAGTATGTGCTTAAACCCTATAATGCACATCTGATTATAGTTTATTGTTCATTTACAGTATGGATCAAAAAGCTATCCAGAACATCAGAAGCAGAGGTGTGGATAATCACAATGACTTCAAATTCACACAGTAGTGAGACACTACCATCTAAAGGTTTTTTAAACATGATCAATGGACCTGGATTACTTGATTTTGCAGTACTGCTTGACCTGTCTTTGCTAATACTCAGCAGTAGTACTCTAGTAAGTGCAGTTGGGGCACTGCCAGTGCTCTAAGTGAAGATGGGGCACTGCCAGTGCTCTGGTAAGTGCAGGCAGGGCACTGCCAGTGCTCTGATAAGTGCAGGTGTGGCACTGCCAGTGCTCTGATAAGTGCAGACGGGGCACTGCCAGTGCTTTGATAAATGCAGGTGGGGCACTGCCAGTGATCTGGTAAGTGCAGGCAGGGCACTGCCAGTGCTCTGATAAGTGCAGATGGGGCACTGCCAGTTGTACATGGCCTTCTTTTGTTGAGTTCAGCTTTGAATATTCCATCCTTCGCTATATTGTTTAGTCTCATCTGAAAAGGTGTCACCTCTTCTAAACCAATGTGTAATTATAAAGTTAATTACTGTGTAATTAATGACATTATTAATGAAGAAGCAAACAAATAAGGAAATGTTTGTTTTAAAGATATTTTAAACTCAATACAGGAAATCACAAGCTATTAAAGTAGTCAAAAAAGCCCTAAAATTGAATTCCATATTCTAAAGCTTAATTGAATTTCTGCCTGTATGCAGTGTTTGTTGCCTTCTAGGATGTGAGTATTTTTACATTCTGAACTAGTATTAAGATCTCTGAAAACAAACTTTTAGCCAAGATTACTGGAAACTGAAACATTTTTATTCTTCAAATGTGCAAGAGACAGTTGTGCAGAAGTAGGTCTTTGATGTTTACGGTTATCTTAAAGTTTAAGGATAACTTTAGCAAGGTACAAGATTAAGAGAATGTTTTAAAAGAAGAACTATGTCTGTCAATTAAAGCAGAGGATTACATTTCTAAGCTGTTAAAGTCCAGGGTTTGATTCCCTCAGCTTCTATTTGTCCTCCATGTCACTCTGAACAAGTCACTTAATTAGATTGCACTCCAGGGATGAGTCTGATAAAGTTCAATGTAGATCAAAGTTCTGCTCCTGCTTACAAAATAAAATAAAATAATAAATAAATTTAAAATGTAATTCTGTTTATAGAGCAGACAAAGCCTTGAATTATTAGTGATCCAGCTTTAATTAGTGTTTCCAAATGTGTGCAGCTTGTTGTACTGGCGTGCTAAGGATTAGTGCAAGTTTTCAGGATTTGTGGTTTGTCTAAATGTGTTACATATGTTTGGCACCAAGTATAGTGGTTAAGTACTAGCCAGGTGAACAGGTACACCTCGACCATACGTCTTCCAGCACTGATCACCTTTATCAGGAATTTCTTGCACTTGACATCTTGATAAAGGTTCTGATGCATTATTTTAAAGAAACACTTGATGAAAAAAATGTACTGCTCTGGTTCTTTTACAGGAAATGGTACATGAATGCAAACTCGTCTACTTTCATTTTCCATTCCTATGGCAAATTATAAGTGCACACCATGGATTCATTGTAGTCATAGGCTACTATAAGTTTATGAGCAGAGCTTAACAGGGAACACTGCTAAAAGACAGAAAAATCATTGTCATACCTACAGTAATCAAAAAGAGTTTTTAAAAAGCATAAAAGAAAGATAGCGTTACAGTCCACTTAGGTAAGGAGTTCTTCAAGACTAAAGCCCTGTTAGGGAGAAAAAAATAATTTTCTTGGTTTACTTTTAAATTAGTTTAATTAAAATGTTAAATTATATATTAGGTATGTTGTGTGCTTAATATGTATATACCATGTTTGGGATTTGCCTGTATTTCTCTGATGATTAGTGTCAAATGACAACACAGTACATTTAATTTTCTACTGTGGTGATAGAATACAACATTATATTACAATATACGAGTAGTAAATATGGAACATTATTCATCCAGCTAAGTGCAAGAGATTTAGAGGTCATGGGCCATTTTGGAGAATGCAAACTGTGTACAATTCACCCTACAAAGTCTGCAGTCACCAAACCAACACTTTCTCACTTAGTGCTTACTCAAAAATCTAAAAATCATAACGGTTACTGCCTATATTCTGTATACGTTGTTAAATTATAGGTCTGTCTTCCAACAAACATCTGAAATTTCTCATGTCAACTATAATTTAAAAGTTCATTGAAAATATACCTGCCAGAGAAACTGTCTGGAATATGTAACACTCTGATTACTATGCCCACGTCTTAGTTTTATCCCATCTATACCTCTCAGTAAAACAGCGCTACTATTGAACCAACGTCAGTACTAAAGTCTTCTTCTGCAGCCAAATCAAGTAAGTATTACAAAATCCTTATAGTTTGTCTCCTGTTTACAGGTCTCAGGTG
Source organism: Protopterus annectens (assembly GCF_019279795.1). Classification (NCBI taxonomy): domain Eukaryota; kingdom Metazoa; phylum Chordata; order Ceratodontiformes; family Protopteridae; genus Protopterus; species Protopterus annectens. The sequence continues at coordinate 1,167,872,414 of NC_056746.1, forward strand.
AATAACTGTTTGGATATAATGTGCATTCACCTCATCTGCAGTCTGTGTAGTCAAATTTCACTGTGACTTTATATTTAAATTGCAAAATAATTCTGAATGTTCTATGGATATGTTTGCCTTTAGAATGTTTTAAATTATATATACCTCAGTATTATATAGTAGGCTTATTGCCCTTGCAAATGTATATAACGAGGAGCTTTTCTTCCTGAGTCTCTGCTGAAAGATTTTTGCCCAGTCAGACTTTTCTGGTAATCAAAGGCAAATAAATAAATATGTATCAAATTATAAACATTATAGTCAAAGAGCACAGAATTCTGCAATATACATCTAGATGTCACCTACTGGTTCTTTTACCAGCGGTGCTGTACAGTCAGCCATGTGCTAATAACATTTGTTTATGTACAAATTGAAGCTGTAAATGTGGTGACTTAAATGTGGACTGGATAGGTTTATCTGAGAATAGGTTTATCTGAGAATCCCTTTCATGATAAAAGGCACACCTATTTCTTCCTTTGTTGCAAACTCTAGAAACAAAAATGCTGACAAAAGTAATTTTTATGCATTACATGCTACTACGCTGATTTCTTGATTTTAATCAGAAAATTTTGGATTGTAGAAAATTCAAGGATGAATGGAAAAAGTTTAATGTAAGGAAGGGATCCTCAGCAAGTGGAACATCTGGAAATTGTGTGTCTTTATTTGTAGAATTAGTCACTCTTCCTTTTAACAAGTATATATATATTTTTTTGTTTTGTTTGGATAGCAGAGAAGGACAGAGAATTAAGGAAAGCAAACCCAAATTTCCCACCACACCACCAATTAGCTCATGTGTTGAATGCTCTATATTGCAAAACACTTTGGCAGATTCTGCATCTGTGCTCATCTTTATGAACTGGGTGTAGTGCTTAACGACAGGAGGCAGTTAGAGAGATGCCAGCATAGTCTCTGTCTAAGTGGAGTTGAAAAGTTGACAAATAGGAAAATTGTCCGTTGCCAGAAAGTTATGCACATATTTAGAAAAAAACATAAAGGTAATAGAAATACAAAAAAAAAAGTGCTTAATTTGTACACTATGTCTGCTGAACAAAGTTTGATTCCCATTGCCTGCCATCACTTGCAGTCTAACTCAGAACATATGATCTAACTATTGAAAAGCTCTTGGTCATTCTTAAAACTGATAATTTTGTATAGTGGATTTTGTTAGGTTAGTAAAGATTAATTAGCCATCCAACTAATTTAGAAGTTAACTAAATATTAAAGACGTAGGTTATCTCATAGCAGTTTTTGCATGGCAGCATGATGTAACAATAACTGCCTATTCTTCAGTATGGAATTTTATTTGTTTCCTCATAGCTATAAATGCAGTTCATTGAGATGGCATTCACTATTCTTGTCTTGTGGACTAAATTGAGTCTAAGGAATGTAGGTTCAATTTCTGGATTTATGGAATGTATGCCAGTGGGCTACCAGATTAAATCCACTTCTGCAAAGTCACTACATATGGTATAGCGGCTGACACCATCTGTATCTCTGTACACTTTAACTCCAGTACAATGAGCTATACTGCTCCCTATTGTAATTCTGAGACTCATAAGTGCAAGCCTGGAATTATGGAAAACAAAGTCCAAAATTACAGGAAAGCAGTGAATGCAAAACATGTCAGTTCTTCTTTAAATGTCCAAAGTACAGGAAAGCAGTAGATGCTAAACATTTGGGGGGTGGGGGGCAGGCCCCTCTGCATCACTCCAATATGGTGGACAAGCCCCACCCACTCCCTGAGCTTATATGTAAATCCACATTTTCGGTCATTTGGGCTTGCAGTTCCAGGACTTGCAGTAATGGGTCTTAGAATATGAAATGGTCACTGTACTGCCATTGCATGCTGTAAGAGTGTGATGCAGGACTGGGTTTATTCATTTTAAGTTTGCAAATGTAGCTGTATTTTGGTCTTATTTACATTACCTTCTTGCTCACAAATGAAAAAAAAATTGCAAGTACTATAATCTAACCTGTTTAACTGAGGCAGCAGTCATGAAGGATAAAAGAACATATTAAAACAATATTAAATGAAAATGATACAATATTGTTACCAGTGTTATCAAATGCCTAATTAAATGCATCAGCTTTATGCTTCAGAGTAACAGCAGTGGTAAACACCACCAGGATAATGAAGTAGTAAATAAGAGGGGGGGGGGGGGCATTTATTTAGCAGTACACCAATGCAAAGTCTGCTAATTGTGCCAGCTTTTTCACAAAAAAATCTTAAATGTCGTCACTGGTGCAGATTTGATTAAACTGCAACTAGTTAATTAGGTATAATTGACTTAAAACTAAATTATAGTTTCTAAAACCACAGTCTCCATGTGGAATGTAGTTTGTTAAATAGCAGTATTTCTAAATGAGGCATTTCTTACTCCTGGCATGTAGTCAGAGCTGTAGAGTTGGTGGTTATTTTGCATGAGTATCCTTGACTGCAGGGAAGCCCCAGTTGTGTTCTTGGTTTGAGTTTAGTTGTTTTGTCCCATACTGACTCTTTCTCTACTGGTGTAGCAATACTCAGGCAGGCTGTTTCAACTAAGTGTTGCAGTACAAAGATGTTTCAAGACTCCGGCATTGCTATAAGGCAAAACACGTTTTCTGCTGACAGTAATCTGGGTTGCTTTTGCTTGCTTTTCTTCCTTCCTTCTGCCCTGTCAAAGAAGCAGGAACTGTTTGCATTGCACCTAGGTCCAGTACAGGATTTAGAATTTCTGGCAAAAGCACTACATGTAATTCGCAGTTGTATTTCCAGATTATGAGGTCATTACAGTTTGTTTCTGAAGTACAGGTGTTCTTATATCCTAATAACAACAAACTAGGTTTGTGTACAACACATTTGCTTTTTTATTTGTAAGGACAGGTAGCAAGCAGTCAGTGTCACAAAAAAGTACACCATTATTCCAACAGTTCCCACATGTACTTTAGTGTTTAGATGGAAACATTATGACTCTTTAAAACTGTCTTCTGACTGCCTTTGAAAACGAAGATGTTTACCGTTGTTGGCTCAAGTCAGTGGGCCATAGGGACTAATAAACAGGACTGAAGTACAGCAGATACAGTGTTCACAAAAAACAAGTAGTTCTTGAATATTCATAGAATACTTTCAGTGCCCTGCATACAGTATATTTATTTGCCAGCAAGATTCTGCAGGTGTTTTCTGGTTTCCATGACCTTTATTTTGCTAGAGCTTGGGTTAAATGATTATACTGACTGTATGTGTGAGTGTGTATATGTGTGTGTGTGTGTGTGTGTGTGTGTGTGTGTGTGTGTGTGTGTGTGTGTGTGTGTGTGTGTGTGTGTGGGTGTGGGTGTGTGTTCAGATTAGAGATAATGGGTTCTTCTAGCCTCAGCAGTTTTCATGCAGGACACTGTTCTGCATGTATTTTTTTCTTATCCTGACTGACTACAGTGATAGAAATGGAATTTATTTTGTATTTCTGTACATTCTTTAAACAGTTCGAAGCATGCAGGCAGGCAGGCAGTTTACTTTGTTAATCTTGGTGTCACACTCTCTGGATACTGAATATTTAGATTATTTTTGCCATCGTTTTGCACCTTCCAACCATATGATTTAAGGGCTATTCCTGGGGCCAGATTACAGTAAAGGGAAGCTGTCTAGTTTGGGTTATCGTAGTAGTAGAGTTCATTCCTGAGCTCAGGTGCATCCAAACACAGAACAAAACCCTAGAGGGCACTGGCTTGCATGTCCCAGGTGTTTTTTTCCTGGACATGCAGACAATGCTGCATAGATACAGTAGTGCAGCCTTTTCACGTCGTCTTCATTGCTTATAGTGAATAAAGAAAATTTTAACAGTAAGCTAGGAAGAGCTAATACTAAATTCAAAAATAAATACTTACATTTTCACAAAATACCTTTAAGTCTGACAGATGGTGCAGAGGATAAAGTTAAGATCTATAGTTTCTGTGGTGCAGGATGTGATTCCCTCAGCCCTAATTTGCCTATTGTGTGACCTTGAGCAAGTCACTTAACCAGATGTTGCCCTTGAAAAGGGACTGTGAGTCCGGTGTACCTACCTGGTTAGCAAAAATAATTATTATTATTTAATGGCAGAATATGAATAATTACATTGACCAGCTATATCAGATAAGTCTGAAGTGCAAAAACTAGGGAATTACATGATTCCTTACTTGGATACAAGTTGTATAGTTACTCCCTTTGGTATGCATTGAAGCCATAATGGGACACTTTGGTGCCTATATGATTTTTCAAACACAAGCGCTACACTTCACATAAAAACTGTATCAGATTACTTTTGCTTGATGGCATAAATAAAGAAATAATCCTATCTAGTGTACATTTTAAGTCCATTTGGCTTTCTCCTTTCTCTCCGTCTCTCACCCCTACATCTGTCCTGAGACCTATTGAATGTCTCAATGAGTTTTCGTTCCACCACTCATTTCATTAGTCTGTCTCTTTGACCTACAGCTCACTGACTGAACAAGTACGCTTGCAGATCCAGGAAACAGTTGAAGCCCTCAATCTGCTGCTTGTGCCCCTCCCTCCCTGCATATGACATCCTTTTCACATCTCCCTGACATCTGACATAATCTTGTACCACCACATACTGATCCATCTGTTTCTTCATGCTTCTACCATGACCAGCTGTAGCTTCTTGGGCCTCTGCTCATACCCCTTCCACTCTATCCCCTGCACCTTGTGATGGCTTTTCACCAGACTCTTTCCAGCAGTATGATGTCTCTCTCCCTGTCTGTCCTCCAGAACAGAACACAGTGTTCAAGGTGTGACCTACCAGGCCAGGTACAACAGGAGAATTGCCTCCTTACTTCTGGAGTCTATCATCTAAATGTTCACAAAAATATTCTTTGGCAGCCCTTTCCAGGTGTGATTAACTTCCTCAGATCCTCCTTCTGCTCTGTTACCATTAGTTGATAATTCACACCAGGGTTGCTGTAGAAGTACTAGATCAAGACTTATCCCGCAGCACACTAGTTGCCATTTTCAACATTCTTAAATTTTCCTTCTCGCCATAACAGCCTTCTGTGTTCTGCCCATCAGACATCCATTTCCTGTCTTGGCCTTGCCCTTAACTCATAGCCGGCTTTAGGCATAGGCCAACTAGGCAGCCACCTAGGGCGCCACCCTAGCAGGGGCACTTTCCCAGTATTTATTTAGTGTAAGTAGACCAGGATGGGGGTGGTGTGGTGGGGGGTGCCATGGAGCCCTTTTGCCTAGGGCACCAGTTGATCTAAGGCCGTTTCCGTAGCAGCTGCCTCTTAATGAGGGTGAAACAACAACCTATCCCTTAACACTTTCTGGAAATCATGCCGACGTGTCTGTTAATATATGTGGATGTCTCTACAATAGTGTAATCCCTTTGAGCTTGTATGCTGTGATTGTATTTAAACATTCAAAACTTTTCAAATGAGTAACAGCCCAGTATATTTAGTTGTTTCACTGCCTTTTCCAAACAACACCTTTTGCAAAAGTATTTCTTACTTCTATTCACATCACCAGTATCTAACCTACCTCTAAATTAAACTAAACCAAACAAAATAATATACATTACTCAATAAAATAAAAAGGCACGTATACAAGAGACAAACTGAACGTTTAATATAGTAAGCGCTTTCATTCAAATTTAATCTAAGAATTTCATCAGACTACTGCTATAGTATACAATGATTTGCAAACAGTATGTTAAAACTTTAGTGAGTTAAATGTAAGCTGACAAAATATTACATTCAGTACCAAGCATACCTCTCAACTGTACAGATTTTCGCAGAATGTCCAGATTTTTGCCTCATATTTTTGGTCTGTTTTTAAAAAAAAATGTGGTTTTCTGGCAAATTAGCTGCAAATCATTAAATATTAAAGTTAAAAAATAATGACAGACATTTGAGTTTCAGACTTCATACCATTCAAAAAACCCATGCTAATGTAAAACCTGTTATTCTAATAACTTTTTAAGTTTGTAAGAGCAATATTTTAAAAAAGTCCCTATTTTTGGGCCTTTGTCCCACTTTTCGTTATGGCTTTGTCCAGATTTCTTGCTTTAAGAGGTTGAGAGGTATGGTACCAAGCTTAGAGTCAGCAGATTTGCCATTAATAAGCTTCTCTAGCCAGCAACTGCTGTCATATTCACTCTTTTTATTGTATTAATTTATTTTAATTTTTAACCGTGGTAGACTGCCAAGCCACCGGGATAATCATCAAGCTTAGCCTGAGGGAAATACAGAAAGAAAAACAAATGATCAGCAATTACATACTAGTAAAAGTAAAGACAGGTGAACCGTTTAAATAAAACCAATCAACAAATCAAATTGAAAAAAAAAGTCTAATTAATTGTTTATGAATTCATTAATAATCTAACAAAGATTTAAAATACTTCATGCAGATAAAACAAATATTTCTTCCAGTTAATAAAATCAGTGAATAAATAAAAATGAGTACCTGTAGTATAACCAGTAAAATTAATAAACCCAGAAATAATACAGTTAATATAAACATGGAATAGGCTTCTTAATCAATCAGTAATAAAGTCTGTCCAGCTGTAATATTAAAGTACTAGTTATGGAAATTCTGTTATTAATACCTGGCAGGCTTGTGATATTCAAAAGTACCTGCCAATGCACTTCCCTTAATTCCATATAGGCAGACCAATTCTCAGCAATGGTATTGGGAATTACCTTTTCCAATATAAAAAATAAACTTTTTAGAATTTGAATATTCCTTAGCATGCTTTATAAGTGAATTTATCAGATCCCCTTTTTTATAGCATATGTATGTTGATAAATTCTAATTTTAAAGCCTTTCCTCTCTTGACAGTACAGAATGCTGGACAGACTGTACATTGACCTATGTATACTACACCTCTAGAATTACAAGTATACCTTCCCCTTCACCCAATAACAGTGGGATGATTCCTAGTAGTAATATTAACACCAGCATTAATATATCAGCACTGGGAATATGAACTACACCCTGTCATTCCTTCATTGGTCCAAACTGAAGATGAAGTGAAGCTTTGAGTTTCAAAATATGATTTCAAATTCTTACTTTTCTGTAGCCCAAAACTGGGTGTGAACCCAACTTTTCAGTGAGACCTTCAGTTTCAAATACCCCTTTCCAGTTCTTTTTGAGGATACTCTTACCTGAATCACTAACAGTATTGCATGGTAGTACCATCCTCTTAAAATACATTCTCACCAACTTAGTAGTCTGAAATATGCCAGGAGACTTTAAAATGGACAACATAATTGATCCCTATATATTTAATACATATTCAGCTGTGGATTCTACAAGAATTTTGGGATACATTCTGTCCAAGAACCTCTTTTACATAAAGTCAGTTTTTTATCATAATTGCAGTCTTCAGATACAATCTGGGAAAGACTATCTGCCCTTTTATTGGGTAATTTTTTTGCCAAGGCAGATGGTAACTGATGTAATACAAAAGACTGTTAGAATATGTTCTTTCCCTAAAAAATAGTATATTCAAACCTTTTGTACTGTGAATTCTTGTAAACCATCATATCCAAAAATTAAATTTATATGAATCAGTCCCATGTGTAAAATATAAACAATTAGTACTGTTTATATAATCTAAAAAAAAATGTAGCACTGCCAGGGCTAGCCACCCAGCGGAGCAAGCCTTGGTTCTAGATTATTGTCACTGTTATAGTCACACCCCAAACCCATGTGGAAAATGGGAAAAGGGGTTGTGGATGGGTGGGTAGTGAAATGAGGTTATGAATATGGAAAAGCATAAGTAAGGTTGATGTGCCATAATAGTACCCAGTCATACTTAGATAAGATACAAGAATCCAGTATGTAAGGTTGGCATGTGAACGTACTCAACATAGTAACATTTAGATATAGTGCAATAATTCAACAGTGGCAATAATATAGATGAAAAAAGCAAAACAATGTGTAATATTTACAATAGCCATTAATGAAAAGAAGGAAAAAAACAGAGGATAGGTTGGGGGGGGGGGGGTTGGCATGTGCACGTACTCAACATAGTAACATTTAGATATACTACAATAATTCAACAGTGGCAATAATATAGATGAAAAAAAGCAAAACAATGTACAATATTTACAATAGCTGGAAATGAAAAGAAGGGAAAAAACAGAGGATAGGTTGGGGGGGGTTGGCATGTGAACGTACTCAACATAGTAACATTTAGATATAGTTCAGTAATTCAAGAGTGTCAATAATATAGTTGAAAAAAACAATGTATAATATTTACAATAGCCATTAATGAAAAAAAGGGAAAAACAAGAGGATAGGTCGGGGGGGGGGGTAAAAAGTTTTTTTTTAGCAAGCAGTAATGCCTGATGGGATGCGTATTATTAGAAAAATAATTTTTGGAGTAATAATGCCACCTGGATGGTGTTTTGTGACCAAATGCTACAGGACCGAAATACTGTATTTATACAATAGGCTATTAGTTAAATTGTTTCATATTTGCTTTTTTATCACTGTATACATTTTTATATTTGAGATATAAAATAGTTCCACTGTCTAATGTTTCAAAGTTGTTGTAGAATATCTAATTGTTGTTTAAGGAAGTATTTTATTTCCAAAATATAAGTTATATAAGTATTTAATGTAAACAAGTACAAATCTTCTCCCTCCCTCTTTCACACACATACATACAAAAAGTCATGCAGATACACATGCAGAGGCATTGACAGACACACACATACACGAATGCACAGAAACACACACATGCACACACTCACAAACATATACATAGAATTACATAGACAGACACACACACACATATATACATACGCACACACACGCACACGCAGACGCACACACACACACACACACACACACACACACACACACACACACACACACACACACACACACACACACACAATAGAATGGTGTCCTGGGCAGCGTTATTGTTAGGGGATTTATGACTGCAAGAGAGCTCATTTTAAGCCAGAAGTGTTTTGGTGAATGTAGTAAAGTAGCTAGCATTGATCTGAGAGGTTTGGTGTTGTCCCTTCTGATGACCATTTTTGCAAAGTGACAGAGAGGGGTGAAATATTCCTGGTGGTTAATCATGGGTTTTGTTTTTATTTCTGCCAGGATTCTTCACATCATTTTAGCAGACATTGTAATTCTTTTGTAAGCAGATCAGTTTTGTTATGTTCGAAAAGTTTATTGATTATTGGGAAAATTTTGTTTTATAGGTTAAGTAGACAGTGTGATTGGTGTTCATCATTGGAATTAAGGTCTTGGGTGAGAAGATAGGCAGACAGTCTACTGTGGAGAGGTGTGATTTGAGTTTGGAGATGCTAGTTTGTGATTTGCATCTCAATGTGACCACTCTAGGGTGAGGGATATTTTACTGAATGGTTGTGTATATGTATATTGAAGGTGATGGAGCCATGGTCACTGAATGGTCAAAATGGTGGATGGTTGGTTTGCTACTGGGAGATCAAGGAGTGAATGATGATTATTGATGAGGTTTGGAGAGTTGGTAACCTAATGAGTTGGATGACGTCCAGATCTGTAAGAAATAATTTTACATAATTTTGGAATAGTTCATAATAATAATTGCATTACGGATAAAGGTGAGATTATGCAAAGAATTAACAATTGGAATGAGGATGCCGAAGAGAGATGGACTGTAACAGTATAAATATAAAATTCCTGAACACTGTGTTCATAAACAAATCATGGCCTGTCTCACTCAAGAAATCCTTATCACTCCTACCCAGAATGGCTTCTGCCCCCACCACAGCACCACTGCGGCACTTATTTCCATTACAAACTCCATCACCCTTGCCAAAGACAATAACAAACTAGTGTCCTGCCTCTTCTTAGATCTCTCTAAAGTCTTTGACACCGTCTCTCACTCCATCCTCCTGTCCAAACTGTCTCAACTCAACCTCTCCCCAACAACTATCTCCTGGTTTAACAGTTACCTCACAGACAGACAGCAATCTGTCAAATGGCTCTCTGTTGTATTCCCCTTTCTCCCCATCAAAATGAGCATCCCACAAAGCTCAGTTCTAGGCCCCTTTCTCTTTAATGTCTTTACTAACTGACTCCACACTTCCTGTCCTCAGTCATCCCTCATACAGTATGCAGACGACTCAGCAATCATCTCCACTGCTGACAATCCCTCTGACCTGCATATCCTGACACAAACATCTTTCAACCTCACTGAAAAATGGCTTATCAACAACCAACTCATACTTAACCCTAAAAAGACTAAACTATATCTTTTCCTCCCTAAATCTCTCTACCATCTTAAATCTTCTTTTTCCATCTTTTCCCTTAACAGCACTACTATCACAGCCGATGCCCACACCAAACTCCTTGGTGCAATCATAGACAACCAACTTCAATTTGACCTCCATGTACATCATTGTATCAAGAAAACCCACCAAAAGCATGGCCTTCTTTATAGAAATAAAAGATTCCTCACACCTAACTCCAGAATCTCACTAGCCCAAGCTTGCCTTCTCCCTCATTTATTCTACAACTCACAAATCCTAACTAACTTACAGTCTTCACTACTGTCCAAACTCGAAACTACCTACAACAAAGTAGCAAGATTTGCAGCTATTCTGCCCTTAAAATCCCACCACTGTCATACTCTCCATACTTTTAACTGGCTGGAGTTTCCTAGCCAACTCTTATTTATACAACTTCTCGCCATCCATTCTATCCTGAACCAGCCCTCCTCCTACCCTAACCTATCCTCTCTTGTCTCCCTCTATAACCCCCCCCCCCTTGATCCTGCAGAAGCTCTGACCAAAGTTTCTTACAGATTCATAAACCTAAGAAATCTACTGGATGGAATCTCTACAGCTACTTTCCCGCTATCATGGAACAAGCTCACTCTGACCCTCAGATACATTTCCCATGCCCATGAATTCAAGAAAACGCTTAAAAATTACCTAAACAGCACCCGGTCTTGTCTCTGCAATCATCTCACTTGAATGCTCCCCTCTCTCCCCCTTTACTCTCCTTCCTCTCCTTTCTTATTCCTCCCTTTCCCCTCATGTTTCCAGCACTAACCTCCTTACCAGTGAAGTGACAGTCCCCTAGTACTAATCACTCTCCTTCACTTCCTAATTTCTGGATACATGATTCCTGTCTCCAGACTACAAATGCCTTATATTTAATACTCTCACACACCATTACTGCTTAACAATTACTATCATAGACCAAATGTATTTCTTGCTGATTTTTTTTTTACTCGTGCCTAAATGAACTACTGCTTAATTACTCTGTTGTATATATTTTTTTGTTCTGTACTTTAATCCTGTAATTTTTTGCATTCTTACTAGAAAATATTAGGGTTCAACCAAACACCCTAATAATAGGCGATTTCAACTACCCCACCATTAACTGGGAAAACTACTCATGCACCAGCTCCTTCACTCAATGCTTTCTGGAATTCATAAATTCCAATGCCCTGGATCAACGTATCCACACCCCCACCAGGGGCAACAATATCCTAGACCTAGTCGTTACCAACATGAGTGACCAGTGTTCCACAGCTGAAGTCAACTCCTCGTTGGTCAGATCCGACCATAAGCTAATCACCCTAGATATCCACATCCCACCCCCCATTAAGGAAATCACTGTAAAAAATGTCTCCAAAGCCAACGTCCTGCTTCTTAAGACAGAAGTAGTGAACTTCATGACACCCATGCAGATGGACAATACAGTTACAACTGCTGAATCCTACACAAATGAACTCTATAAGCACTTACACAAGTGCATGGATCGTGCTATCCTAAACAGAACCAAGACGCTATCCTCCAAAAAAAGGAAGCCAGTCTGGTGGTCCCCTGCCATAAATAAATTCTACAACAGAAGGAAGAAACTGTTGCAAAAGAGAGTAAAATCCCATGAGTGGAGGAGTTCCATGGACAGCCTCAATAAGAAGCTGAGATCCCTTATAAGATCTTCCAAAGCTAGCTACGAAAACAAAATTGCCACTGATTCTAGGGACAACCAGAAAGCATTCTATAGCTATGTCAAGAATCTCAATGGCAACACCCAGATCTGCTCTGAGTTACAGCACAATGGCACGAAACTTACAGAACCAACCGATATTGCCAATGTGCTGGCAGATAGGTTCAGTGCTAACTTTAACCCCCCCTCACCCCCTAAAGGCCCCATATCGATACATGAAGAATGCAGAGTCCCTGTAATCACAACTATGCAGGTAAAAGGTGCACTCTCTGAAGCCAAAAACACAGCATCCATGGGACAGGACAACATCCCAGGCTGTGTTTTACACGAACTTCAGAATGAACTGGCTCCCCACCTAAGCACCATGTTCAATCGTAGTCTCACATCAGGCTTTCTGCTCACTGTATGGCTCACAGCAACAGTTATCCCATTCCACAAAGTGGGAGCCACCACTGATCCTGGGAACTATTTCCTTATTAGCCTGACGAGCCTGGTCTGTAAGGCCATGGAATGTATCATCATGGAACTCATAAACAAAGACATTGGTAACCTTCAAACTCTGGACCTCACCCAGTTCGGGTTTGTGAAAGGCAGATCATGCCTCCTGAACCTGATCGACTTCTTTGCGGCAGTCACCAAAGCTGTAGACGAAGGTAAGGTGGTTCACACAGCCTATCTTGACCTCGTCAAGGCTTTCAACACCATCCCCCAGTCTGGAATTATAGCTAAACTCACTAAACTAGGTATAAATCCCTACATCACAAGATGGGTTGCCAGTTGGCTCACTGTTAGAACCCACACTGTAAAAGTTGCAGACTCCAAATCTGACTTCAAATCAGTGACAAGTGGAATACCACAGGGTTCAGTCCTGGGACCTCTCCTGTTTGGTATCTACTTCTCTGAAGTGCAGGCTAACAGAGAAGGCCTTTGGCTAATTAAGTTTGCAGATAACTGCAAACCTAGGAGCCATAGTTGAGTCCCCAAATGATGTGGACATCCTACAGAAGGGCCTCACTGAAACAGATGCCTGGTGTCAGAGCCATGGCCTCAAGCTCAATGCCAAAAACTGCATTGTTATCCCCTTTGGTAAAAACTCTGTACCCATGAACTACCACATAGGCGGCAGCCTACTTAATGCCGAATGTGTGATGAGACCTTGGAACCCAGGTGCACAGTAGTCTCTCCTTTGATAATCACATCGCCACAGTAGTCAGGAAATCCTTCTACATGGCACATCTCATCACAAAAGGGTTCTCATCTAGGAAAAAAGAGGTCATTGTTCCCCTCTACACGACACTCATTAGACCCATTATAGAGTACAACGCCCCTTTTGGAATGTACCTCACAAGACATCTGCAGCAGCTGGAAAGGCCACAGAAGTACCTCACAAATAGGATTACTGGCCTCAAACAGATGCCCTACACTGACCGTCTCAAAAAACTCAAGCTTTATTCCATAGCATATTGCCTACTCCGAAGTGATCTCTGCCTAACATATAAAGCTATGTCAAACCCAGAGCTGTTCGACATGCTACACCTAAAGAAATCCCAATCTCTCCGAGCTACACGTTCTAGGGACCTAGACCTTGTCACCACAATAAACAGGACATGCTGGAGGGATAGATTCCTGTCCCAGAGACTTCCCATACTCTGGAACAAGCTACCCATCTATGTCAGGCAAAGTTCCTCATTAGCACTCTTCAAGAAAAATCTTGATAAGTGGATGGGAAATAGGAAAGACACCCTGGGGATCACTTCTCTGGCTCTACTCGACAGGGGCACAGAAAAATAACTTTCTTGGGTGACGTAAGCTAGGGAACCTTGTTGGCTAGGCTTACTTAGGCCCTTGAGCCGATAGCCTAGTACCTACCTATGAACCAATGATTTTACTTCAGTTTGATAAATTTCTTGCTTGATTGTACTGTGGAGCTATTTTCCCCTTCCCTCTGCTATAAAAGGGCACTATGTGAAATAAATAATAAATAAATAGTTAAATTTAAATTGAGAAGTATTAAATGAACTTTGATAACTAGAAACATAATGGCAACTTGTTAGACTGCCATAGCAAGTAGTTGTAATATTGCAGTTTATAGTAGAAAAATTGCAATTCTTCTTTAGAACATTCATCGGCTCACACAATAAATCTGACACCATGGACTTTTTCTAACATTCTGACATTGTTTAAGATACTTCTAGAATGGAAAAGTAAGGAGGCATAACACAAGGTTGATGCTGACTCATCAAATCCCACATGGTGGTTGACCATATGGCATATTTCACTTTACTGGAAATTCCCCTTGTTAAAACTGTACCCTATATCCTTCGCATCTTGTTTTCTTTTTTATCTCAAGCAGATTTACAAATTAATTTTATTTCCTGGCTTTATATTTATGTTGCAAGTTTCTCACAGGCAGTTTCCTCTGAAGAATGTGAAACTAGAATATTATACCATTACCCGACTATGTTTTAACATGTATCACCATTTGTGTTTTAGGCATGATATACTTATGAAAGACTTCTGTACTTTTACTTGAAGAGAGAATTACATTCACAAACGGCTTCCTGAGATGTTTGAATTTTAGCTTTAATACAGGAAATTGTTTCTTGCTCTCTGCTGTCTTCCTGTCATTTCTTGATGCGAGTTATTTTTCATTATGGATGAGCAATATAAGCTGTCAAATGTTCTGCATGTCTTCTTTATCAAATTCACTGGTGTGCATTATAATCACATTGTCAGCACCAGATTCATCCCTTTTGAATGATACCAGAGAGCTGTCTAAACATGCTTCTCGACCTCTTAGCTCAGAAAATATGGACAAAGCCAAACACAATAGGTGGACAAAGGCACAAAAATAAGGACAGATTTTAATTATTACTCTTATAAACATAGAAAGCTACTTGAATAACAGATTTTATTAGCACATCATCAGAAGGATATGAAGTCTGAAATTTAAATGTCTGGCATTCATTAGTGACCAGTTTTCATTGATTTGCAAAAAAAAACAAAAAACAAAAAAACACAGATTTTATGAGTAACAGACCAAAAATATGAGGCAGAAATCTGGACAGTTGAGAGGTATGTGTCTAAAATTAACAAAATTATATTTGTTGCCAAAATGTAAATATTGATTATGTTTAACTTAAAAAAGTTTGCTGACGTGTTTTTCAGTGAAGTTCATTGGCGATTTATTTATTTATTTATTTGTTTATCCTGTGTTGACTGGATTAGTTCCACTAAGCTAGTAGCCTCTTTTCAGGGAAGACCCGAGGTGGTATTTATACTAGTAGGGGGGATTTTGCCATGGTATTGGGAGACTCCCCCTACTCTTTTCGATAGGTGCTGTGGGATCTTTTACATCCATCTGAGCTACCACCAACTCAAGCAGCTTGAGCCTTGTCGGGGCATTTGCATTCTTTTGCCAAAAGTAAAGCAAACTTCACATCAGTGGTTCATTTGGGAGGGGTGGAATAAAATGAAGAGATGAGTTTGCTGCTAAAGATTATGGAAAAAGCTGTGTTTAATCCAAAATGCAACATGGCTGCAGGTGAAAGAGGAAAGTAAGGAGCCAATGTTAAGCTTCCCAGAAATAAAGTTGTTTTAAAACAAAAGGGGTAATAGGTAAATGAACACACTCTACAGGCTACACAAAGAAGTACAAGAAATGATTTTTTAGTTAGCAATAGGACCAAGGTATGGGCGAGGTAACTAAGGGAGTTTTAATGGGAGAACTCAGTATGCCAGAAGTGGACCAAATTATTTCCTCTTACAAAGAAGCAAAGGTTAATGGAGTAAGACATTCAGCCTTAACAGGTGTGAACAAAATTTGATGGACAGGACAAGAAAGGGAGAATCCTCATTGTCTTTTGTTCTATGTAGAGGACTGAAGTGGAGGATCTTCAGGTCATGGCTTCACTGGCTAACAGTGACCTTCAACAGTCGGGTGCTCATTGATGATGACAGCAGTTCTGGGAAAGTCCATAATGAAATATTTGTAGATTTGTATTCGAAATTATAAGGACCCTAACGGAAATTCTTGAAACAGTAAAACTGTAATTATGGGTATGGTACACTTCCCATATACAGCACTTGGGGGAAGGGTCTTAAAGTTCACAAACCACTCTAACTGGCTTCTCTCAACAAGAAGAATCAGGATCAATAGTTGTACTCCTACATTTCCTGTAAAATGCATGCTCAGCTAGCCTGCAAAAGAGTTTCATTTCTGCCCATTATTTTATCTTTCGGGTCACTACTCAAAGCTCATAACCATAGGCAAGAACAGAGAAACAGATTGTCTAGTAAACTGAGAGCTCCCCCAACACCATTTGGTACAACATCTGCTGCACATCTGCAACTGCAATGTACAGGGAAGGCCAGTTTCCTGATCTTTCCTTTCTTTATTAATGAGCAATGCCTTAAGATGTTTATACTCCTTCACGTGAGGTAGTTTCACCGCTCTCTCCTAGAGAGGGTAATCCACTGTTTTCGAAGTGAGAGAACCATGACTACTGATTTGGAGATGTTGATTTTCATCACAACCAGTTAACTCTCAGCAGCAAATGAATCTATTGCATGCTGAGGTTCACAGTCGCTTAAAGCTAAGAGGAAAGAATCTTTTGAGGATAACAACAATGTAAACTGCACATCCTCATACTGGATACTTTCCAGGCTTTGCTTATACTGTGATATCCCATCCATGAAAATCACAGAAAGGAGGGAAGGCAACACACACCTTGCTGAAGGTCTATATCTATTTGACCTAATGCTAAGAATGTAACCATCAGTGTTATTCATCAAATTCTGAGACCAAATGGTACACAAAAGCTGCCCCAAAACCTCATTCTATTGCTGAATTTCATACAAAATATTCCATGGTACACAATTGCAGTCCTTCTCTGACTCCATAAAATACTTGTAGACAGAATTAACAATTTCTCATAACTAATCCAACATTTGGGCACTGATATAGATGATCTGCTATTCAATACTGAGGACAGAACCTACATTGTTCCTTCTGAATCTGAGGTATAACTGTTAGGCGAGGTCTTCTTTACAGCTCCCTAGCATATATTTTCCCAGTGAGAGTGTGGAATGTCTCTCTATCTGTAACTGAAATACATCTTTCTGTGCCAAGTTTTTAAACTGGGGACCACTACCCCAGTTTGCCAGTCCAGTGTTACTGCTCCAGCATTCCACTCAGCATTGAAAAGGCACATTAAACACAGCATCCCAATGATGTCAGGCGAATGCCACATTTATGGCTGGATTCCATCCACTTCTGCAGCTTTCCCACAATATGACTATTTCATTTATGTAGTGACCTCAGCTACTGAATTGGATCATTCTTTTTATCGCTTCTCGCTCCTTCTCCTCAGAGGATGATACATCTGCTAGATTGGGAGTTCCTTAAAGTGTATAGTCCGCCTCTCATCAATGTCCCCAGTTAAGAGCAGGGTCTTTCTACCCTTGCCAAGAACAGCCATGTTCCCCTCCTCTTCTTCATTTGCTAGATGTTTTAATAGAACCTCTCTGGGGGCATCCAAACTCATTTTCTATGATTTTGTCAAATTCTTTCTGTTATCAGGCTTTCACTTTCACAACTTTCACCAATGCTACCTTCCTGGCTTGTCAGTACTTATAGGTTCATAGACTATTGGGTCTAGGGTCTTTATAAGCCTAGCTAAGTTATATTCTTGTTCACTTATTGAATAAGTTGTATGATCTATATTTGCAATGCTAGTCTATGATCAGCACCGACTGCCTTATCCAAGAGGGACATAGGTGACACCCCTGAGGTAAATTCATGGTCTCCCATCCACTTGTCTAAGTTACGCTTAAGTAGGGTCATTGAGGAGCTCTGTTTTACATGAATTGGGAGTTTGTTCCAGAGGAGTGGCAATCTCTTGGAATCTCTGTCTCTCCAGCATGTCCCGTTAATCACACAGGCTAGGTTAAGTTCCCTAGAGCGAGTGAATCTTGTCCCATTTGACTTGAAGATGTGCAGCATTTCCATCAGGGCAGGGTCCAAGACTGCTCTGTAGGCCAGACATAACTCTGATATCAATCAGGTCCAGGTACTCAACTGCTAGAACTGTATTCCAGGCCTCTTTCATTACCCTGACAGCTTCCCTCACCAATGAAATCCACAAGTGGCTCATAGGATTACCAATTTGACAAATGCTAAAATACTTTGGCTAGAGCTCCTTTAGTGCCCTACCCTTTGAGATCATTAACATGGTCTCTTCAGATTCCATGTTTCCACCTTCCAAGGAATATGGGAAAAGCTCAAATTGGATGTAGGAAGTAAACTCATCCGACACAGTAGCATTGGTTAGGCATTCCCAGAACACCCTCAGTACACATTCAAGCTTCCAGGCTTTGTCTATGCATCATGCCAAACATCTGATCAAGTTCACCAATATGTGGTGATCAGGTAACTGTACAGCACATCTCTTGACCCATGTACCCAGAATGTACAATCTCATCTCTGTTTATATACCTACAGAGTTGTTCATTGAGCTTTGGCCCAAGGTGCTCTGGAAGCAAATATACTTATGGGAATCCTTGCATCTGAAAGTAGTGTTTGTTGTGAACAGTCCATGATTAGGACAAAAATCCAACAACAACAATTCGTCATTAGTATAAAGAGCAAACAAACTGGTTTTCTCAGTCATCTCATCCAGGTATTTTCCACTGTTTCCCAGTAAAGCAATAAAATCTTCCAGTAAAAGTACATAATCAATAAGTGCTACCTTTTGACAAACACATCCATAGTATGAAATAAGGGCAAACATTTTGATTAGCTGTGTATGCACACAAACAACAGAGACAGTGTTTCCTTTTATTGCCACTCATAGTTGCATTGAGGTAATTCTGTTGTTAAGTCAGACAAACTCCATCTGAACAGATAATTGTACAGTTGTGTCATCTCTACATCTATTTAAATGTACTTTTCATGTAGATACTTATTTCTTCAAGTCTGATGCCATTGGCATTATGGACATAAGAGAAGCCTAGCTCAAATATCTGCATTATCAAGAGAAAGTTAGCATTAAAATTAGAACTCTATCTTTTTCATCAGTTTTTTTCACACAAGTTTATTTTGGTTACAGTGATAACCATGGTTTTCATAACAAAGTTAAAATGAAAGAAAAGTCTAATTAATTTCACGTAGCAGCAGAGTTCTCTAGTTCTGTTGGGTAGCATAAAAAATTCTTCCTTCCTAACTACAAATCTTTTGCCCAGCATTCTCCTTCTCCCTCTTGTTTTAGAGACCAACGTTTTAAAGGAGTAGATTGTAAAGAAGTGATAAATATTGGGGTCCAAAGAATCAAACATTTCATAAGAACAGACTTCTGCATCTGGTAGAGAATGTATTAGTATAGCATGGCTGACCTCCCTCTATTAAGAGCAGTGGGCTCTCTCCATCCCACACCCTTTGCAGGTTTGTCCTTCCTTCCATACAAAAGGTATCGGTTGGGATGCAAGCAGAATATCAAAATATTTGAACTACTGGAAAAACATTTCAACACATTTGTGGTTGAAAGTGATTCTGGAGGATGGATACAAAACAGAAATCATGTCTAGTTCCTGCTACATTTTGTCTCACATGCATGGATGGTTATCTAAGATATAGAGGATGCTTACATATATGTTTGAAATGAAAGGTGTCTAGTTTCAAATGAGTTATCACTTCCATATTGCATTTCTCCCTATGGTATAGCAACAACCCCAAAAGTGTTTTCTAGTTGTCTGATACCAGCAATAGTGTCTCTCAGATAGTAAGGCATTTACATTTATTCATATTTAGATGACTGTCTTATCCAAATGTAGTTGAAAGATCAGTTATCAGAGCATTTGAGAATTCTAAAACATTTCTAAATTTCTTCAGATTTACACATAACAAAATGACATTTAATGCAGGCCCTCTACAGCAAAACATGTTTCTTGGAACCTCCTAGGATGGTAAAGGAGAAATGTGCCCTTTACATTGAGGTGCAACATATCCTTGCTTGATGGTCATATTCTCATACCTCAGAATGTGGGGGACATGCCAACCAGCATTATAATGGCACAGAATACCATGCTGCCTATGAAAAATCATGTTGTAGTACCTAAGCAATCTTAAGAATAAAACAAATAATACTTTTGGTGTGACAGTTATCCTGATTCCATCCTTGGTCAGTAAGCTGAACTGGTGGGTATCAGCAATCCAGTCAAATGTAGGCACACCTTTTGCAGTATTATGCGACTCAGGTTGGAAAGACTTCATCTGTGAGGTGATCTTATTTTTTACTCACCTGAGGATGCATATTAAATTGAAGGAGTGTGGTGGTTTGCCTTGCCATCAAATATTCAGAAATTTCCTAACACAAGGTATTCCTTAGTGATCATGGACAGCCTCATATCAGTGTGGTAGAGAGGCAAACAAGGTGGAATATGGCCTGATCATCTGTTGAGTTCACCATGGAGCTCTGGGTGCTAGATCTGTCCCTCATTCTCCATTTAAGAATGAGTTCTATTCCAAAGGGATATGATTTCATACCAGATCAGCTGAGGCCTTTTGTTCATCTGGATTTTGTGCAACAATTCACTCTGGAGGTTGTCCACACTATAACATCTATGTAGAGCATGACACAGATGGATCTTTGACCTCCCAAAACAATGCAAGATATCTAGACATCTGAACAGGAGTCCAGGTTGCCTTCTAAGGACAATGGGAAGTAAGGTTCCTCAGTGTACTTTATCCTCTGTCTTTCTATTAATGTTTAGAAAGGAAAGGGTTCCCCTCTGCAAATCCCATCTTATAAAAACAGCCATGATTTTACTCTTCTGCTAAACAGGAAACCATTTCCTGAGTATTCTGTTTAGAGAAGATCTTTTCCTGCATCAGACCCTTCAGCTCAAAGCATGGGTGAAGACATGTTAATTCTAAACAGAGCCACATTTCCATGCCAGGCTGTCTGCATTCTGCCAAAGATATATCTGAGTGTGTGTATGTGTGTGTATGTGTGTGTATGTGTGTGTATGTGTGTGTGTGTGTGTGTGTGTGTGTGTGTGTGTGTGTGTGTGTGTGTGTGTGTGTGTGTGTGTGTGTGTGAAAGTATAGTTAGAACCCAAATTATTTAAAGCACATTTGACTCAAAAGGTATAAGACTGAGGGGGGGGCATGGCTTTGGTGGTGCGTGATTGTCTGGTTTGCCATAGGAAACCATTTGACTTCCTACAGTACGCCAAAGACTTTAAGACTTTTTTTGGAATATTGATTGGCTTCTGAACTGAATAGGTTATTTTCTTTTTGCTCACAGGGGTTGGGGTGGGGGTGGGATTCAAGCTGTTAGATGAGCTAGCTGCCTAGCTATGCCTGTGCTCATTTTTTGTATAGTATTTGCAGGAGGAAATGTGCAGGAAAATGACTATTTGACAGGAAAAGGTGCAGTGGTTAGTGTGTATGTGCAAGTATTCAAATGTTAGGATTGGGCTAAGGGTTAGATAAGGGGACAGCATTACCGTTTTTGCATTTTTAATGTTGTGCGTGTTTTGTGTCCTTTTGTCTTATGTAGTGGTACTATTAGGGAAAGGGTTTTTCATTGTCGCATCACAGCAAGTGGTTCTCTGGTTTGATCCTTGGCTGGGGTGCCTTGTGTGCGGAGTCTGCATGTCCTCCCTGTGGTCGCATGGGTTTCCTCCGGTTGCTCCGGTTTCCTCCCACATCCCAAAGACATGCTGTAGGTAGATTGGACACTCCAAAATTGTCCCTAGGTGTGAGTGTGTGCATGTGTGTGTGCCTGCTGTGGAAGGCTGGGTGCGGGGCTGGCAACTCGACACCGTAAAACTCCACTGCCAATCATGAGTGGACAGGTGATCCGCTGTGGCAACCCCTAACCGGGAAAAGCCAAAAGAAGAAGAAGAATGTGTATGATTAACTAAAAACCCTTTCCGTAACAGTACTGCTACCAAGATGAGACCTGATCTCGGTTTTGTAGTGGAGTGCATGATGTTGGTTATTTTTAGTTGGATAGAATTAGTAGATATTTTCTGCCTCTATATCATGTGTTTTCTGGTTTTTTTTCTTAGATATTTTAAGTTTTAAATCTATCATGATATGGCTTCATATATCTAGTTGTCATCTTGGTAGCAGTACTGTATATATATATATATATATATATATATATATATATATATATATATATATATATATATATATATATATATATATATATATGGGTCTCATACAGAATGCCGATGCCATATGGTCGACATTCAGAATATCGACAATGAGGAAACGCTATCTCCCAATAGTGCGGAATGGAAAAATTTCCATTCTTGCACTGTAGTGCGATCTCAGAATTGGTATATTAAAGTTAAGGGGGGTGTGGGGGCATTGCCTTCCATGGGGAGGTGCAGGGGGTGTAGCCCCCCTGCTAGCACAAAAAAAGGAAATTTTATTTTCCTTTTTTTGTGAAGTTGTGGCGTTGTTGGTATTTTGAGTGTCAGCCATATGGGTGACAGTGTTTTAGGCTGTTGGTGTTCTCTAGGTGATCCATATATATATATATATATATATATATATATATATATATATATATATATATATGTATGTGTGTGTGTGTGTGTGTGTGTGTGTGTGTGTGTATGTGTGTGTGTACACATATATATTATTTATATACAGTTACGTAGGTAAATTATGTGGGTATAAGAAGATTTGCTCCACCTTCAAAACCTCCTATTTTGTTTTGTACGCTGTTTTATGCATCTAGTGATCTGTTTGTGTTTTAATGCAGATTTTCTGTTTCTCTGGTTATGTTTTTCAGAGGACATTGTTTGAGGTATTAGGATGCAGTTCATTGTACTCTGATACTTCATCATGGCAGGGCCTGAACTGACAGCTAGAACTTGGTTATATTCAACTGGACGTATAAGAGAATTTAAGTACCTTTATCTGCACTTTTTTTTTAAAAAAAATACAGTATTTAATTTGATTTAAACTGTGTATGAAGGAGTGTTGAAGGAATTTTTAACTGAAGTTATTCTGCTCTTCAGTAACTTGAACTGAAGCTAGTGTTGGCTGAATTTTGTTATTTGCTAGTAATTACAGGTGTGGGGGTAGCCGCATTCTTTGATTTCCTGTCCTTGCATATTTAAACTGGTGCATGTGAAATAATTCCTGCTTTAAAACCTCAGCTTGGCCAGCTAGAACTTGGTTATATTCAACTGGACGTATAAGAGAATTTAAGTACCTTTATCTGCACTTTTTTAAAAAAAAATACAGTATTTAATTTGATTTAAACTGTGTATGAAGGAGTGTTGAAGGAATTTTTAACTGAAGTTATTCTGCTCTTCAGTAACTTGAACTGAAGCTAGTGTTGGCTGAATTTTGTTATTTGCTAGTAATTACAGGTGTGGGGGTAGCCACATTCTTTGATTTCCTGTCCTTGCATATTTAAACTGGTGCATGTGAAATAATTCCTGCTTTAAAACCTCAGCTTGGCCAGCTAGAACTTGGTTATATTCAACTGGACGTATAAGAGAATTTAAGTACCTTTATCTGCACTTTTTTAAAAAAAAATACAGTATTTAATTTGATTTAAACTGTGTATGAAGGAGTGTTGAAGGAATTTTTAACTGAAGTTATTCTGCTCTTCAGTAACTTGAACTGAAGCTAGTGTTGGCTGAATTTTGTTATTTGCTAGTAATTACAGGTGTGGGGTAGCCACATTCTTTGATTTCCTGTCCTTGCATATTTAAACTGGTGCATGTGAAATAATTCCTGCTTTAAAACCTCAGCTTGGCCAGCTAGAACTTGGTTATATTCAACTGGACGTATAAGAGAATTTAAGTACCTTTATCTGCACTTTTTTTTAAAAAAAAAATACAGTTTTTAATTTGATTTAAACTGTGTATAAAGGAGTGTTGAAGGAATTTTTAACTGAAGTTATTCTGCTCTTCAGTAACTTGAACTGAAGCTAGTGTTGGCTGAATTTTGTTATTTGCTAGTAATTGCAGGTGTGGGGGTAGCCACATTCTTTGATTTCCTGTCCTTGCATATTTAAACTGGTGCATGTGAAATAATTCCTGCTTTAAAACCTCAGCTTGGCCAGCTAGAACTTGGTTATATTCAACTGGACGTATAAGAGAATTTAAGTACCTTTATCTGCACTTTTTTTAAAAAAAATACAGTATTTAATTTGATTTAAACTGTGTATGAAGGAGTGTTGAAGGAATTTTTAACTGAAGTTATTCTGCTCTTCAGTAACTTGACCTGAAGCTAGTGTTGGCTGAATTTTGTTATTTGCTAGTAATTACAGGTGTGGGGGTAGCCACATTCTTTGATTTCCTGTCCTTGCATATTTAAACTGGTGCATGTGAAATACTTCCTGCTTTAAAACCTCAGCTTGGCCAGCTAGAACTTGGTTATATTCAACTGGACGTATAAGAGAATTTAAGTACCTTTATCTGCACTTTTTTTAAAAAAAATACAGTATTTAATTTGATTTAAACTGTGTATGAAGGAGTGTTGAAGGAATTTTTAACTGAAGTTATTCTGCTCTTCAGTTATTCCCACCCACCCGCCCTGTTTTTGTTTTGGTGTTAATCTTAGTGGCATTGAAACTGCCCGCTCAGCCTGCCTCTGGGCCCATCTCATTTGCTCACTCAACTGAGTACAGTGAGATCATATTCTGATTTCAGGCACTCCTACTGTGTACAAAGAGAGCATCTGGGAAATAGAAAAAAAAAAAAAAAAAAATTAAGCTTATTTCCTGCCTTTCTTGTTAAGTGGTACAGACTATTTGTAGGCTTCTGAGCCCCAAGCCCTTCTGTGTTTGAGGGAAGCCTTCTAGCTTGTTTTTTTTTCTTATAACTAGCCAGTTTTCTAGTTTCAGCACTCAAATCTGTTTCTTTGATCTCAGCACTTGTTCAGAAAAAAAAAAAATTCATCTGCTTTTACTGTACTTGTGTTTCTACCTACTTCTTTTACTTTTGCATCATCTTAAAATACTCAATTGTATTTATTACTGCTTGGTGTAACTCATTCTAAGCCTTTTGGTTTAAACACTTGGGCTTCGGACCAGTTAGTTGTTTTGCACTGAGAGGGTTTGTGGTCTGCACTGTTGTGGCAGAACAGGTAGCTTACATCCTTCTAGGTTGAGAACTGCTGATTGAGGGCTCAGTGTCTGTTATTCTAAAAGTGTATTAATTCTGGTTTAAGCACTTGGGCTTTCAAGCCAGTTATTTTACATTAAGAGGGTTCGTGGTCTGCACTCTTGTGGGAGGAGAGGCTGGACTCTGCCCTTCTGAGCTGGGAATTTCTGGTTAAAGGCTTATAGTGCATGCATATCTGAACTGTTTCTTACTGAAGTTGGTGCGCCTTGTTTGCTGTGGCATAGACTGGATTCGGGCCTGCTGGATCTAGCTTTGTTTGTGTAACTTGAGCACTAATCCAGACATTCTCTAAAGTATTCAATGGTATTTATTACTGCTTGGTAGTAACTTGATTAAAGTGTAGCTATCATTCAAGTCTTTTGGATTAAGCACTTGGGCTTCAGACCAGTTGTTTTACATTAGGAAGGTTTGTGGCAAGCACTGTGGTGGCAGGACAGGTAGCTTTCATCCTTCTAAGTTGGGAACTGCTGATTGAGAGCCCAGTGTCCAAGTGTATTAGTTCTGGTTTAGGCACTTGGGCTTCAGGACAGTTATTTTACATTAAGAAGGTTTGTGGTCTGCACTCTTGTGGGAGAAGAGGCTGGACTCTGCCCTTCTTAGCTGGGAATTTCTGGTTAAAGGTTTATAGTGCCTGAATATTTGAACTGTATCTTACTGAAATTGGTACACCTTGTTTGCTCTAGCATAGACTAGATCCAGGCCTGCTGAATCTAGCCTTGTTTATATGCTTGTTGTTTGTTTGCTTGTTATTTCCCTGGAAGCTAATTCCACCTAATACGCAACTTCTCAGCACTTCTGTGGATCACTAGTGATATCTGCATTGCTTACTGTACTTATTTCCTTGTTTCACTTGAAAGAAAGTTACTGTTTGTCGTTTTTGCATTTAGTTACTTCTAACACATTGCACTCAAGTTACCTGGCACTTGCTCACTAAAGCAATTATATAAGTCAGCACTAAATATTAAAAGCACTACACCCTCACTCCCCACTGGCCCTTGTTTTCAATTAAGGATTTCCCAATATTATTCTAGCATGTCCAAAGGTCAGTTGTCAATCTCCTCTCCGGTCCAGCTGGTGAATCTGGGAATCTTGAGGCAATGTTATAACTGCCTCATGTACACAGACAACCCTCTCCTCCTCCCACATAACACAAATACTTGCGAGAGATGCAGCTATTTAGCCAAACTGGAGGCTGAGCTCTCTCAACTCAGGACTGGCAAGACCAGACAGGAGGAGAAGGCAACTACACACACCACAAAACCAGCCTCACATAATGCTACCACTCCACTGAATCAAACACATAAACACACAAAGACATACTCGGAGGCTCTGAGTAAAAATTTACCTAAACAGCAGAGGCCTCCAAAGCAGACACCCAAACAACTGCTACCTCAAGACACCCCACAAGCAACACATAAACCACAAAAGCAGTGTGCAAAGCAGTCACAGCCCTTAAGGCCAAATACAACACCAAACATACTTGTCATAGGTGACTCCATAGTCAGACACACTGGCGTCCCACTCACCAGGCTGAACAAGGAGAGGGTCACAGTAAGCTGCCTATCGGGCTCTAGAATCCGCCACATAACACAAGCACTCGGGTCACTCCACGGCAAGTACAAATATGACACAGTCATTGTCCATGCTGGTGTGAACGACCTGAGATGCACCTCCCTGGATTACATGAAAAGAGACATAGAGGAGCTCTCTGATTATGTAGCCCAGGCAGGTATGACCCTAACCCTGAGCAGTATCCTTCCTTCACCAAGAATGATGCCACAATATAGAGACAAGATGATCAGCTTTAACAATTGGCTTAATGTCTGGTGTCATTCAAAGGGGATCCAGTGTCTGTCTGCCTGGGATGACATGCTTGACAAGCCATGCTGCTTCAAGGGACGGCTTGCACCTGTCACCCTGGGATTCCGGATATTGGTTAAGGCTCTTGCCACCCCCATAGTGCCTTTTTAGGCAAGGCTCAAATTCTAAACCTACCACCCTAGAAAACAAAAATGGGAAGAAACTGAGGGTAATGCTGCTCAATGCCAGAAGTCTAAATCTCAAAATGCACGCACTCGAGGCCCTTCTCAGTATGGAGAACATCGATGTCTGTGCTGTAACTGAAACCTGGTTCAAGGCTCCTGAGAGCACCCCGGCACTATTAGGTTTTACCTCATATCATGCGTTCCGGCCCCAAAACCCGGACCACACCACAAAAGGAGGGGGTGTATCCATATTCATAAAGGATACCCACACCTCCAGGTTGGTGGCAACGCATGAAGCTTCGGAAACCATCCAGGTGCAACTAACCATAGGCAAAACTGCTCTACAAATTGTAGCATGCTACAGGCCACCCTCTCAAACTCAGGAACCCCACACAGCCTTTCTGAAGACACTGGAGGGTATAAATTTATCTCCAAACACCATCATATTGGGTGACTTCAACTACCCGAATATAGACTGGGAACATTACTCAAGCCCTAACTTTCTAGCCCAACGGTTCCTGGAGTTCATAAATTCAAATGCCATGGAACAGCTAGTCACTGTTCCCACGAGAGGAGAAAATATACTAGATCTCATTGTCACAAACATGGGGACAAAATGCTCCACACCGAAGTATATCCCTCATTGGTGAGATCTGATCATAAACTAATCTCACTGGAAATCCACATCCGCCCCCACCCCAAACAAAAAGACCATAGTGAAGAACTTCTCTAAAGCAAACTTCACACTACTCAAGACTGGTGTGGTATCCTTCAAGGCCCCTGAGCCAGAGGAAACCACAACCCAAGCTGCGGAAGCCCTTACAAATGCCTTCTATGAACACCTCCAGGACTGCATGGATCTGGCAATCCCAAATAAAACCAAGACTCTTTCCACAAAGGGCAAACGTCCAGTCTGGTGGACCCCAGCCATTAACAAACTTTACAATAAGAGGAGAAAGCTATTACATGATAGAACAAAATCCATAAAAGGGAAGTCACCCCTGATCATTATTAGTAAAAAAATACGAGCACTCATAAAATCAACTAAGGCCAATTTTGAGAGAAAAATTGCCATGGATTCAAAGGACAATCATAAGGCCTTTTTCAGCTATGTTAGGAACCTGGGTGGAAACTCCCAGATATGCTCCGAATTAGTCCAAAATGATACAAAAGTCACTGAACCCACAGACATTGCCAACATACTGGCAGACAGGTTCAGTGCAAACTTCACCCCCCCCCCTAAAGGAGAGATAACTATCCCAGCCGAGTGTAGCCTCCCGGACATCTCAAATGCGCAGGTGAAAGCTGCTCTCTCTAAAGCTAAAAACACAGCATCAATGGGACCGGATGTTGTCCCCGGCTGTGTGCTACACGAGCTAAATGAGGAATTAAACCCGTACATAAGGCAGCTGTTTAATCTCAGCCTTACTACAGGATACATGCCCAAGGAGTGGCGTACGGCAACTGTGGTCCCACTCCACAAAGGCAGCGCCTCTACGGACCCTGGTAATTACCGCCCCATAAGCTTAACAAGTCTAGTCTGCAAAGCTATGGAGAGGATCATAATGGAGCTCATAAACAAAGATATAGGGGACTTGCAGACATTGGACCCGACCCAGTTTGGCTTTGTCAAGGGAAGATCATGCCTTTTGAACTTGGTCGACTTCTTCGAAACAATCACCAAGGCCATTGATGAGGGAAAGGCAGTCCATACAGCCTACCTTGACCTTGCAAAGGCTTTCGACACAATACCCCACTCGGGTATTGTAGAAAAACTTACCAGCTTAAATGTAAACCCATATGTCACAAGATGGGTTGCAAACTGGCTTAAGGACAGAACCCACAGGGTTAGAGTTGCTGGCGCTGTGTCAGACTCCAAGCCGGTCACAAGTGGTGTCCCACAGGGCTTGGTCCTTGGCCCCTATTGTTTGGCATCTACTTCTCAGAAGTACAGGCCAACATGGGAGGACTTTGGCTGACAAAGTTTGCAGGCGACTGCAAACTGGGCCATAGTGGAAAGTGCATCGGACACGGATATCCTTCAGAAGGGACTCACGGAAACAGATAGCTGGTGCCAGAGCCATGGCCTGAAGTTAAACGCCAAAAAATGTATAGTCATACCCTTCGGGAAAAACAAGGTAACCCCAAGCTACCATATAGGTGGCAATCCACTAAGCACAGAAGAGGTTATCAGGGACCTGGGGACCCAGGTTGACAGTGGCCTTTCTTTTGACACCGACGTTGCTAAAGTGGTTAGAAAGACCTTCTACATTGCCCACCTGATCATGAAGGGATTCACATCCAGATCTAGTGAGGTCATTGTTCCCTGTACTCTTCACTTATCAGACCAATGATCGAGTACAATGCCCCATTCGGGATGTATCTCACCTGACATCTGCAGCAATTGGAGAGACCCCAAAAGTTCCTCACCAAAAGGATAAAGGGACTCCAAAATCTGTCATATGCTGCCAGATTGAAGAAACTCCAGCTCTATTCAGTCGCATACCATCTGCTCAGAGGTGACATGTGCCTGACATACAAGGCCATGTCCAACCCGGAATTAATGGACATGCTCCACCTCAAAAATCCAAATCCACCAAAACCACTAGAGCAAGCGACTTAAACCTTAGCACGGATATAAATAGGACGTGCTGGAGGGATAGATTTATCACTCAGAGACTCCCTATGCTGTGGAATAAAATCCCGGTCCATGTGAGGCAGAGCACCTCGCTGACTCTGTTCAAGAGAAATCTAGACCTGTGGATGGGAGATCGTAGGTTTACCCCAGGAATCATCTCTGTGTCACTGCTGGACAGAGGCACAACAAACTAATGGGCACAGTATTTTTTTCATATAAGGGGTGGCGTAAGCCACAAAAATTTGGGCTAGGCTTATAAATGCCTTAGGGCAGATAGCCTAGTATAAACCTATGAACCTATGAACCTATAACCTATTTGCAGCTATGGTTGAAGAGTCCAAAATGCTGTTTTTGATATAATCAAGTCTGTTTCTAGGTATATTCTTATGGACGCTGACTTCAAGAACTGGCTAGATAGCCAGTCAAAGATCTGCTTTGAGTAATTTTGTCTGCTGGAGAATTCTGTGTTAGTGGACATATTCATTTAAGTGACTAGTACTCAAGAGTAATGATCTGTAAGGCAGACATCTTTCATCTACTCATGGGAAGTACATTACAAAGCTATACTTTCTGCTACACTCTGAACATATCTGTGGTTAGACCAGTGTATGAATACATGTTAATATTTGCGTATACCTGCTCAAGTTGGCCACTGGAATCATTATATTCTTACTACCCCCATCCTCCGTAAGTCTATATGATGAGGTAAACAGTACTGCAGTATTATTACCTCCATCCTCCATAAGTCTATATGATGAGATAAATAGTACTGTGATATTACTACCCCCATCCTCCATAAGTCTATATGATGAGGTAACTAGTACTATGTTATTACTACCCCATCCTCCATAGGTCTATATGATGAGGAAAATGGAACTGTGGTATTACTACCTCTGTCCTCTATAAGTCTTTACAATGAGGTAATAGTACTGCAATAGTCCTACCCCCATCCTCCATAAGTCTATATGATGAGGTAAATAGTATTCTGGTATTACTACCGCCATCATCCATAAGTCTATATGATGAGGTAAATACTACTGCGTTATTGTTACCCCCATAAGTCTATATAATGAGGTAAATAGTACTGTAGTACTACTACCTCATCCTCCATAAGTCTATATGATGAGATAAATAGTATTGTGTTTTTACTACCTCCATCCTCCATAAGTCGATATGATGAGGTAAATGGAACTGTGGCATTACTACCCCCATCCTCCATAAGTCGATATGATGAGGTAAATGGAACTGTGGCATTACTACCCCCATCCGCCATAAGTCTTTATGATGTAAATAGTGCTATGGTATTACTACCTCCAACATCCATGTCTATATGATAAGGTAAATAGTACTGTGGTATTACTACCCCCATCCCCCATAAGTCTATTTGATGAGGTAAATAGTACTTTAGTATTACTACCACCATCCTCCATAAGTCTGTACGATGAGGTAAATAGTACTTTAGTATTACTACCACCATCCTCCATAAGTCTGTACGATGAGGTAAATAGTACTCTGGTATTACTACCGCCATCATCCATAAGTCTATATGATGAGGTAAATACTACTGCGTTATTGTTACCCCCATAAGTCTATATAATGAGGTAAATAGTACTGTAGTACTACTACCTCATCCTCCATAAGTCTATATGATGAGATAAATAGTATTGTGTTTTTACTACCTCCATCCTCCATAAGTCGATATGATGAGGTAAATGGAACTGTGGCATTACTACCCCCATCCTCCATAAGTCTATATGATGAGGTAAATGGAACTGTGGCATTACTACCCCCATCTGCCATAAGTCTTTATGATGTAAATAGTACTATGGTATTACTACCTCCAACATCCATGTCTATATGATAAGGTAAATAGTACTGTGGTATTACTACCCCCATCCCCCATAAGTCTATTTGATGAGGTAAATAGTACTTTAGTATTACTACCACCATCCTCCATAAGTCTGTACGATGAGGTAAATAGTACTTTAGTATTACTACCACCATCCTCCATAAGTCTGTACGATGAGGTAAATAGTACTGTGTTTTACTACCCAATCCTCCATAAGTCTATATGATGAGGTAAATGGAACTGTGTTATTACTACCCCCATCCTCAATAAGTCTTTACAATGAGGTAAATAGTACTGCAATAGCCCTACCCCCATCCTCCATAAGTCTATATGATGAGGTAAATAGTACTATGGTATTACTACCCCCATCATCCATAAGTGTATATGATGAGGTAAATAGTACTGTGGTATTACTACCCCTTCATCCATAAGTCTATATGATGAGGTAAATAGTACTGCGATATATATATTCCTACTACCATTCTCTGTAAGTCTATATGTTGAGGTAAATAGTACTACAGTTTTAATATCCCCATCCTCCATAAGTCTATATGATGAGGTAAATAGTACTGCCTTATTGTTAACCCTATCATCCATAAGTCGATATGATGAGGTAAAGAGTATTGTAGTATTACTACCCCTATCCCCCATAAGTTTATATGATGAGGTAAATAATACTGCGGTATTACTACCCCCATCCTCCATAAGTCATTATGATGAGGAGAGGACTAGAGAACATTCTTCCATTTCCTGACTCCTGAAGTAAAATAAATGGGCAAGCAGTGCAGTTACAGATATTTTGCACCCCACATCACTGGTGATAGTGGTAAACTGTTCATCTATTTGCACTACAAATACTTTTTATTAAGCAATGCTCGAATTCAATACTTTTATTTCACAATAACTACAAATTCTAGGTGTATATTCATTATAAATAAGAGAATATGTGATTTTTGTAATTCCTTGTGATCAATGAATTCAATGGCTCATTCTTCTAAATAATGATAATTTTAAACATATTTATAACAGAAATTTGTAGTAGATCAGTAAAAAACAAAAGATAGCCATGGTTTCACTAGATGATGGCAAGCACATGATTTTTTCTTCCAGTTACATGATATCTCCCACTTTAGAAACCTTTAAGATGAAAATAAACTTTTATATGAATGATCTGTTATGTCTTAAGGTATAAATCTGGACCAGTGACTTATTTCTGAAGTTACAGTAATGATACTCATGAAAGTATCATAAAGATGAACATTTCAATAGTGACACAGCACATGATTTGTGACGTGCATTGGGCTGCAGTCAGAATCTGTATGCCCAGTGGATTGGCAGTAAAAGTTAGGATACAAAAATGGCAATCCCATCTGTTTATAAGCCCAGAACTTGCAGACATTGATTAGTGGCAGATGGACATAAATGAGAATGAGTTTCACAACTTATCCAGATACTGACAGTGAGATATGGTTGCAGCAACCCCTTTGAAATAAGTACCAGGACAAAAACCCTGTTTGACAGAAGTGAATGTCATCCATTTTAAGAATCTGGCTCACACACACCTATGGAACTGGTATTGGATTTTTACTTGTCATTAAGTACAGCTTTCTCACTTGAGCTTGACTGTGAGATTTGTAAACAATAGGGAAAATAGCATTTAGTTGGCCTAATAACTCAAGTCAAACCTTTGGAAAAACTATGTTTAAACTGTGTTGTGAATATTGTATTTCAGTTTTTTCAAGTGTTTGTTTTTCTGTTGCCTCACAGTGATTATTTACCTAGTAATAATCAGATAATCAGAACAATTTTCATTTTCTAAATTTTATGGGTTTTTTTTTTTTTTTTTTGTTATTTGTCAACCACATATAGGAAGCCGGGATAAAGTGGGGAGAGCTGTTGTACAAGTCATTACAGACCACAACATCTGGACTCAGGTGGAGTACATAGAAAAGGAGCTGAGAATGTTGTTGCTTTATTTCTACATGGTCCCCAGGTAAGATTATTGCAGTGGCTACCTACAGATTGCAACTGCTGCAAATAATGCACCTTTCCTCCTGTTAAACAAACCAGGAGTTTTAATTGAAGAGATGCTCATTTTGTTCTTACAGTTAATTGCATCTAGCAGCAGTTTACTTAGGTTTGAATTTTATGCAGAATGAGCAGCAAAGATTCATCAGATCTGTTTATTAAAAGGAACCTGAAGGGCAGAAAACATACCTGGTCAGATATGAGAACCATTGGGTACTACATCCTATTAACTTGTCACTGATTATTAAGCACCTGTTTCACAGTGTGGTGTAGATTTACAGTTGGTTACAGTCAGAATATAATTACTGGAAAAGGTAAACTATTCGCTCTGTGAAGGCTTTTATTAGTCAGTCTACAGCAAGGGTAAACTACTCGCTCTGAGAAGGTTTTAATTAGTCAGTCTACAGAAAAGGTAAACTATTTTCTCTGTGAAGGCATTTATTATTCAGGCTACAGAATGATGCCACAAAGATTTAGGAACATTTTCATTTATTTATTTATTTACTTACTGTTTGTTACTCAGGTTAAATCTCACTGAACCAAGGTAAGGGAGATCCTAGGATCAAAGGATCCAACATGAAAATAAAAAAGATATAATAAAAGTATAAATTAGATATAAGAAAATTACTCATTTTATGAATATTAAATAACTAATTTAACACAAGCAAATAGTTTGCAAACTAAATCGAGTGCATTAATTAAAAAAAGTTAAGGTAAAAGCTGCCTTAATTCATAGACGTATAGGGAGTATGCAGTATAACATTGAGATTTTTTGCAGTATTTAAATTTATATATATATATATATATATATATATATATATATATATATATATTCAGAGCAGATACTCCCACACAGGCTTTAACATGGCTCCAAAAGGAAGACAAGTCCCCTAGTCTCCCACTGCCATCTGTCGCTGCATCAGGATTTGATAAACAGTGTCTATTAGTTTACTAAATCATGGCTTCAAAAATGTAAATCTTCCATTATAGACACACACCCATATATATATATATATATATATATATATATATATATATATATATATATATATATATATCTTTGTGTGTGTGTGTGTGTGTGTGTGTGTGTGTGTGTGTGTGTATGTGTCTGTGTGTGTGTGTATTGTCTTACCTTATAGTACTTACTCAAACTGGTGCAGAAGTACCTTCTGTAGGTTTATTAAGTCACTGAGTTATAGAACTGTTGTGGCATAGTGCACTACGAATGCTTTTACCCTCGAACTTAAAAGCACCATTACCAGTCCATAATTCCCTTACTCCTTTGTGGTGTTCACACAAGGGTCTGCTTGTGATGTTGGTGTTTGGTGTTGTCTGGATACAGCCTTATTTCTACATTGCCGATTTGTGATACTGTTTGCAACTTTGGCTGTTTTGTAGTTTTCTCATTACTGGTAATCTGACCAGACCGTTGTTTCCTTAGCCTCATGAACTCATGGCCTGCTGCTTCTACTCCATAGTTTGGTGACGGTTCATTCGGCATTACCTGCATGGACTTTTATGGATTTCTTTGGGTTTGTTTTATCACCTGGGCTGGTAGCTCTCTGCTCAATTATTCCCACAGTTCAGCTTTAACCATACTAGCTGGGCGTGTGTGTGTGTGTGTGTGTGTGTGTGTGTGTGTGTGTGTGTGTGTGTGTGTGTGTGTGTGTGTGTGTGTGTGTGTGTGTAAAATATGCCCCAGAGAGAAGGTTGGCTAGTTAAGTGATTTTGCTCAGAATCAAACTCTGTACCTTAAGTGCAGCAGGCAAGAGCATTAATCCTCCAAACCAACTGTCAGACTTACATTTTACTCTGACAGTGCAATGAAATAGTAGATGCTGTGGAAGAACAAGTTGAATTTCTTTCAGCGAGCAGGAAATATTATTTAAGTAAATGTTTAAACACTGGAGTCGGAGTCAGATTATTGGCACTATATTTGAAGGATTTTAACTGCCCGTGTATCTTTAGGGTTGGGATTGCTATCACCTTAACATTTTACTATTCACCACTCATTTGCATTGCAGGACTTTATTCAGTATTTAATATGAGATTATGACCTACATTCTTGGTTAGAATGAAAAAGGAAAGGCAGAAATGAAGACTCCACAAAACAGATTTAATCAAATAAAACTTAGCGCTTTCGTCCACTTCAATGAGTAAACTTCATCAGGCAAACATTTTAAGGAAATTACATCACTTAAATATCCAAAGAAAATGACATCACATCTGTTGTTCATTAACTCCCATTATTATATAAATATACTAAATATTTATGTACGAAAAAATAAAAAAAATAAAAACCTTACTACACAATAGAAAATGTATATATATATATATATATATATATATATATATATGTGTGTGTGTGTGTGTGTGTGTGTGTGTGTGTATGTGTGTTTAAGGTTAAAAAAATCATCTTTCTAATGATTTTAACTTCAGTAAACATTTCACATTACAATGTTCATTCAAGCCGGGGAATGCAAAAGCATTCAATTGTAACTGCCAGTTAAGCTTCTTTTCTTCTAAAATGAGTGACCAGGGGTCTCCCTGAATATCCATAGGAAGTTCTTCCAAAACTAAAAAAGAAACATCCTTGTCGACTGGAGAAATGAACATTGGGACCCTTATTCAACTTATTTTACAATTGACTAATAGAGTGGATGAATTATCCAAACGAATTGATAACGGACTTCCGACCACCCTGGGTAGCTTAAATAATGCATTACATCTTAATGAAAGCCAGGGTTCGACTTCTGGCAGTTCCCCCATTTCTTTGACTTCTTTGGTTTCTTCCACCAGGCGGATTTTAAAGACTGCAGTTTCCTTAAACTGGAGAGCTCCGAATGCCAACAGAACGGAGCAATTGGTTAATACCTTGACTATCTTTCTGACAGTGGATGTTCCATCTTTAAATGAAATGCTGAATAAACCGATGCATTTGCTTACAAGTGGGATCCCCTCGAGTGAATCAGTGTCTCATAATGCAGATTCAGGTAACAGAAACAATAATATTACCATTGTTGACAGTCTAAAAACTTTTGATGCATAACTTTATAAATGTAAAAAAAATACAGCTAGAGGTGGCTTACCTCAGAGAGTGCTTACAGAGGAAATACATTCCTAAGGGACTAAGACAGTGGAGGTACCCGTCTGGGTTTGTTAAAAATTCTTCCTTTCACTGTGAACTACTTCATTTATTTGATGAACAAGGCTGCCAATTTTTAGAACTTTTAATTAAAGACTATGGCAGTCAAATTGAGAAATGAACTATTGAGTTAAATAATTTAGAAAGGAATATAAAAACTGATTCTGATTTTTTGAGATACAAATATGATTTTTGTCACATTTTTAACAGTATTGATAACACTTTGAACAAACACATGGAAACTAAGCTTAAAAAATTACCCGGAGACAAATTGAAAATGGTTTGGCATACCCTCCACCTCCTTATTCTGAAGATAGTTCCCTGGTTAATACTGTCACTGGGGTGAATGGACAGACATATATGGAGAACATGGATGTAAATATTACAGGACAGAATGATGGTCTAAGACCCCCTACACAACTGAGATGTAGTGAATGAATCAGGGAGAGACAACAGTCATTTAATCCTCTTGAACCCTGGGATTTTTCCAACCAAGGGAGGAACAATCAATCCCATATGTGGGGAGGTCAACGTTGAAATCATCCACAGAAGAGACAGAACCATCGGGTGAGATAACTGTGGAATTTGAGAACTATCAACATCTTGCTGTTAACAATAACTCTAACCCCAGTATTTTCAGTAATTCCACAGGGGACTTTAACGTATACAATTTTTTTGTATTTTCCTGTAACCCAAAATTTAGTGGATGTTTTGTCAAAGGGTTTATCTTTTGTACCCAGCAGGGGAGCAAATCTAGCTAAAACCCTAACTGACTTTAAACTGTTTTTACACAAATTGAATTTAAAATTATTTTTTGGTAGCAGTATGAATAGTGATGATGTTAGAGTTTCTAGTGTCTTTAATCTGCCACTACACCTGACTTTAATGGTTTAAAAAAATGTGTGAAATAGATTTTTGGCACAGTTTGAATAGATCTAACATTTCTGTTAAAGAAGGTAACTTAAATCTTACTAGAAATAAACAACAAGTACTTGATACTTTAAGGGCACATAATATTCGGGTGATGAAACCTGATAAAGGGGGAGGGTTAGTTTATGGATGAGGAGGATTATAACAACAGAGTGACACACTTTTTAGATGCAGAGTCATATGTTAAGGTGTCTTTGAGTGAAGTTAATGGGGCCCACCAATGAATTAGATCTTTACTCAATGATTTGTTTATAGAAAGGACTATTAATATTGACACCTACAATTACTTGAATATGCCAGCCCCTAAGATTCCCATATTCTTTGCATTACCAAAGATTCACAAGGACATTGTGACCGCCCCCCCCCATGTCCTATTGAAATTGGTAGAAGCTCAATAACTTATGCTTGTGCTAAACTGGTTGATAATAAGTTGAAAAAGATCTTGGAGGTAGAACATCACATTTTCCGACACTCATGGCATTATTTAGACCATTTGAACTCATTTGTTTTTGATGAGACACTAAATTTTCTAACTGTTGACATCAAAGACATGCATACAGTAATTCTCCAGGAGTTAGGTTTGAATAGGGTGAGAGATTTTTTGCACAACAAAGGTGTGGAAAATGATTAAATTTATTTAATAGAATTTCTTTTAGACATTGTACTCTCTAACAATTTTTTTCTATTTAACAGCAACTTTTATTTACAGAAGTCCAGAGTGGCTATGGGGTCCCCGTGTGGGCGGAGCTTTGCTAATTGTATACTTGCCCATTGGGAAAGGAATTATTTATTTAAAGACAATCATTTTAAACACAAGGTACATTGATGCACCCACTATTTGGATGACATCTTTATATTATTTAAGGGTGACCGTGTTGCAGCTGAAGAATTTGTAGAACATATTTCTACTTTAATTGATTTTTTGAATTTCACTTTTCACTTCGGCTTTGACGTCATTCCCTTCCTAGATGTCCTTATTTTCAAAAGACGTACCTAATAAGAGATATCTGGCAAGTATATACAGAAAACCAATGTATTCAAATAGTTTTTTACACTATGACAGCTGCCATCCACAACACCAGAAAAAGGCCTTCATAAAAGGTCAGTTAGTAAAAGCGGCTTTTAATTCTGAGTGTGATCAGCTTAAAGAAATGTTTTTGAAAAGAGCATATCCAGTTTCTTTAGTAAATAATGTTATTTTGGAGGTCACAGAGAAGGGAAGAATGGGCATTTTTAGACCCATTTTGGGTGGTACTAGAGTGACGGAAGTTCAATCTATCATGACACACATGAATGTTGATAGAGTCGTTGTGAACCCAAATGTAGTGGTTGACTTAAATACCACTTTTATTACCCCTTTTTTGACTAATGCCCCTATTTTGAGAGAGATTGTTCTAAAGAACTGGGACTTAATTATTGATGACACTCCCGTCCGACTTAAGTTAGGTGAGAAGTCCAGAGTAGTTTTTAAGAGAGGCTTTAACTTGAAAAGTGTATTAAGAAGACCAAGTAAGAAATACGTGAATAACCCTGGGATGCATAAATGTGGAAGATGCAACTTCTGTAAGTACATTGAGGTTGGCAGAGACGTTTTTGTTAATAAACATCATTTTTCCATTGGGGTCAAATTTAACTGTGAAACCAAAAGAGTGATTTACCTGACCAAATGTAAAAAATGCGAATGTTTGATGTAAGGAAGACAGAAAGACAGGTCAAACAATGCATTCATGAGCATTTATACAATATTGAAAAACAAAACCCCACAAATACCCTAGCCAGACATATTTCCAGTAATGTAGGGTATATTTTTTCTTTTTTAGTTTTGGAACAACTTCCTATGGATATTCGGGGAGGTCCCTGGTCAGTCATTTTAGAAGAAAATGAGTTTAATTGGTAGTTACAACTGAATGCTTTTGCATTCCCTGGCTTGAGTGAACATTGTAATGTGAAATGTTTATTGAAGTTAAAATCATTGGAAAGATGATTTTTAACCT
Source organism: Protopterus annectens (assembly GCF_019279795.1). Lineage (NCBI taxonomy): Eukaryota > Metazoa > Chordata > Ceratodontiformes > Protopteridae > Protopterus > Protopterus annectens. The sequence continues at coordinate 1,167,912,124 of NC_056746.1, forward strand.
TAAATGCATATATATACACACACACATATATATATATATATATATATATATATATGTATATATATATATATATAGTATTTAGTATATTTATATTTATATAATAATGAGAGTTAATGAACAAAGGATGTGATGCCATTTTATGGGATATTTAAGTGATGTAATTTTCTTAAAATGTTTGTCTGATGAAGTCTACTCATTGGAAGTGGATGAAAGTGCTAAATTTTATTTGATTAAATCTGTTTTGTACAGTCTTCAGTTCCGCCTCTCCTTTTTGGTTCTATCAGTTTGTGCTCATGTATTTGTGGAGTTACTATATTCTTGGTTAATTATTTTGCTGCTATTTTATTTTTTTTTCCTGTGTTGTTTTTTTCAGTTTAAACTTTGATTTTGTTGTTCTTAGTTTTGCCTGATTTGCCATTGCCTGTTTTCCTTTGCAAATTGTTTACTTCTGTTTTATTTATTGTTTGTTAATTATTTCATCTTTAGTATTTTTGTTGGTTGCCAAGTTTATTTATTGTTTTTTAATTTGACTATAGTCATTCGTAAGTTCATCATTTTGTTGAATTATTTTTTAACTTATAGTTGGGAACATACCTATATTTTGAAGCATTTTGTCCTCCCACAGCTTTCTCTAGGCACTATTGAACCCTGAAGGTGTCTGTGTATTTTTAAAAGGTAGAGAAAGATGAACAGTGTGAAATGGTGTCCCTTTGTTCGGTACTTTTCTGCTGTTTCAATGAGTACGGATGGTCGCTCTAGACCTTACAAAATGCGTGTTGGCCTTTTCTTATCCTTCTGCGTAAGTGAGAATGTTAAGGTGCGAACCAGGAAAGCAGTATTTTTATGGCATATTTCTGCTCTTTAGCTTGTTGACCACTACAGCGGCTTTTAAAAACGGTTTAACCAATGTCATGTCAACTCTCAGACAAAAGGATGTGCCATACAATTGTTTCACTCTCCACAGCAGCTGTGCACATTCTGGATACAGTCATGTATTTCTACTCTCCCTAGAACTGACTGCCAACTGCAAGACATTAAATGTGTTCCCAACTTCTAGAAGACAAAGAAAGGTGACTAATCACTTCAGAACATCTTTATTTCTTTTGTAACAAAGGATTTCCAAAGTAATGTTCTTGTCTCAGTACATAGATGTCCAATCTAAACTGCATGTTCAGTCTTCTAAAGCTTCTGAGCCATGTGTCAGCCAGCATCCTTATAATGCCCAGTACCAAGCTACACATGAAGGAGACTCATCATCACCCTTGAAATCTGCAGAGTCAGATGTCAGATATACTGTATCTTTTCATTCAGGCCCCTGCTTTGGTGAAGGAACTGAGGTGTTAATTGATGATGGTATATCCAAATCTGGGAAAATCCTTTCATCTCGGTTAGCAGATTCTCTGATAATGAATGCCTTAGATTTTCAATTTGGATTGCGTTTTCAGGATTTGTCATTTTAGGGAGTGTGGTCTTCAGTGCAAGAAGGAAATGATCCTAAAAGAAAAATATCTTTGATACTAGAAGCATGATTAGTCTACCTGTAAGCTGACAACTTAGTGATCGTGTGGTATAAACAGTAAATAAGATGACACTAACATGCTCCATCTTTGTAAACTAGCCCTGCAAGTCAGGGAAATGGTATACTATCTAGGCCAAAAAACAAACTGAAAAACATAGATTAAAACACAAGTGGAAGACCCAAAGAAACAAACTGCTGTAGGTAATATCCAGAACAACTTTAATACAAAAACGTTTGAAATAAAAACTTGTTTAAAACTATGAGAGATACACACTTTTCTTCACAAAAATACATGAACTTCATCAGATAAACATTGCTGGAAATACACACACAATTTGTAACTTTTGTATCCAATCACATGACCACCAAGCCCCAGTCATTCATCTTAAAGGAGCCACCACAAAATAAATTCACAGTGTGTAGCACTGAGTGAATTCAATTGATAAAATTTGCAAACAAGGAAAAATATATATAACTATATATATATATATATATATATATATATATATATATATATATATAAAATAGTATAAAATGCATTCCCTATAAAATCAGAAAAATTAAGACAAAAGTATATAAAGGTATGTAAAATATAAACCCTTTATTTAGGGCTCATCTTTTCAGTGCTTTTAACTTGAGCAAACATGCTATTGAAACATGTTGATTGAGTCCAGACTAGTTATTACGCCCTAAATACAGGGTTTATATTTTATATACTTTTACATACTTTTGTCTTCATTTCTTTGTGGTGGCTCCTTTAAGATGATGCTTCAATTCCTGGGGACTTGGCGGTCATGTGATTGGACAAAAAGTTACAAATTGTGTGTTTACTTCCAGCCATTTTTATCTGATGAAGTTTGTGTATTTTTGTGAACGAAAGCGTTTATCTCTCATAGTTTTAAACAAGTTTTTATTTCAAAAGTTTCTATTTTAAAGTTCTTCTGGATTTTACCTGCAGCAGTTTGTTTCATTGGGCCTTCCACTTGTGTTTTAAAATGGCATAGTATCCACAAACCTCCAACAGCAGGCAGTTCATCTACTAGACACAGATATTTTGCTTGTGGATTCTTTGAGTCACATGGTATAAACAGAGGATATGTTTGCCTCTGTTAGATTTTGAAGCATGCAGATATGTTGAGAGTTTATTATATTTTCCATGTTACATAGCTGTTACAGGAGACAAGATGGTACAATCTCTATGACTAAAAACAAGAATACATTGCATTATGCCATGTCATATACTCAGCGTATTCTGTGATGTACCTAGAAATATTTACATTATAAGACAACTCACACATGACTCAGAAAAGACATGCTAACCCATTGCCGCAAAGGAATGTTTAGTGTATCTTTCTTGTTGCCAGACCAGATAAAATCATGTTGTCGTAACTCTTCCAAGAAAATAAACAAAATATCTGCAGCAAATGTTTCATCTTTTGAGCTTGTGCTACCATCCAGTCTGTACAGACATTCATTGTCTGCTAGAATACAGCATTGTCTTTATGTTCCTTAAGTATCAGAATTATTCAAGGATACCTTAAGCACATTACAAAATCATCCCATGCCAGCCTGATTTATAATTGCAATCACGAAAAAGCAAACATAATCCATTTTAAAAAAGACAGACAAATATAACATCTCACATAAAAATAATACTTTCAAAATACAGGTCTCCCTGTAAAGTGCTTAATTGTTTTGGGTCATATCTCCCAATGCCTTGGCAACTTGGTATGACTGTTTATGTAAGTCCTTCTTTTTCCAAAACTTAAGAGTTCTGCAAAAGGCAACAAAAGAAAAAAAAAACTGGATTATAATAACTCTGTTTTAATGCAGACAGTTATTATTTGTTCATGTTAAATAAGCAGCCTTGCATATTATAAATCTTTCAAGAGAAGATTTGTTCTTCCAGTACTTGGACAAGATTCTTCATTTTACAGTAGTGTTTGTCTGTCTCACTGCCCAAATGTTCGACGTTCTATATTACAATCTCTCATCAATAATCTTTACTAAAATAACTTCACTTTGAGCTCACCCAGTCTTATGTGGGCTGTTGTAGTAATAGCATTGTAATATACTACTAATAGGGCACATGGTCTAGTGTGTGAGAACAGTCCTACTAAACCAGCCTTTATATGTGTGTGTGTCTGTATGTATATATTGATTAATGTGTACTGTTTTGTGAATTTGTATTGTGGTGAATTTTCAGCAAATTATTTTCAGTTAGATGGGCTTCAACATTTTGGTACCCAGTCTTATACCAAGACTGCATCACCGTGTTTCATATCCTTCCCTGAACACCTTTGTCATATAGAAATTTGTTTTCCAGTGTTAAAGAGCCTTGAGCATGTCTTGTATAAGTGGTTGATTCAGTTCATACAAGATGGATATATTTTTTACTTAGTAGGTATCTGCCTTAGTTTTAAGACTTCTGCTACTATCTAGTCCAACAATGGCAAAGGTCTTCTAATGGAGACAGTTTTCACAGTGCTTAAAATAGTCTTTGATTTTCTCAGCTATATCATCCTTATAAAATGTTTTGCAACTTTTAACTTTTGAACTACCTGACTGTCTTAACTACCTCAAGCATAGACCTTTTTAAGTCAAAGTTAATTCTCTATCCTCGATTTTCTAATTTATTTCTGGAATCCAATAAGGCTCCATACTTTATCCTGTCCTTTTCTTTCTCTTCACCAGCAACCTTCCTAAAGACCATTACAGTATTAATATATTACTGTAAACATATTATCTCCTCTTGTTTGGATCAGTCAATGATAAAGACACCCTGCAGGATGAATTTTGTAAGATTGGCCATTTATTTTCCTTATACCATCTAAATGTAAGTTCTTTTAAAACAAAACCATTGCTGTGCAGCACTGTTCAGACAGTAACACCCCTTCCTTCTCCATTACTGCCCCTTACAGTAATCCTATTGAACATATAACCACCTACAAATATGATGGTATAGTTCTTGGTTCTACTCTTTTAATTAATAACCTTACTAAAACCATTGTTTCCATAGTATAGAAACTGCTCAGACTATCATACAGTCTAACACAACTGTTCTGTCCAGCCACTCGCTACTGCACTGCTGAAAATATTCTCACAGTTAAATATGAATACTGTGTCCCTCTTTTTGACTTGCAAAATTCAAAAATTGCAACCTCTTCTAGAAAACAGCAAAATACACTGTGTGGCATGGCAGAACCCACCATTGTAATGCACTGCTTAACACTGTTACTCTGTTAATCTTAGCACCTCCCTACTTTTTGTCACTACCATCTCCAAACTCATACTTCTAAACTTCTGCTCTCCTCTTGTTCAGCTTCTGTTTGTGTCAGAAAATCATTACCCCTGGCTGGGGGGGGGGGGGTCATGAATGTGTAAATCTGCCCTCTAGAACCTTCCTTTCAGCACCACTGTTTTAATGTGGAAGTACAAATGTATATATTTGCCATCTTGGACTTCCTTTCAGCGGTGCTGCTATAAGTTAGTGTCAACATCACTTCCTACACACACACACACACACACACACACACACACACACACACACACACACACACCCACACACACACAAAAATGCAATTTGGTAAATCACTGCTCCCAGGCCCAACCCAGTAGAGAGTCAGTTGAAAAAAATGGCACCCTGAATATTCAAAGATAAAACACTACATTAGCAGCACAGAGATTGATAATTAGCTAAGCAAACAAAATTTTATGATGAGCAGCGAAAAAAAAATATGAGGCAAAATCAAGGGTAACTGAGAGGTAATCCCAGCTTGCACTTAGTGTAAATGCAGTAACACGGTTATGTTCACTTCTAACTGCTTGCCTCACACTGCAGTTTTCTCTGGTGAACTTGTGAAATTGTTCCACTTGTTCTGCTTGTTCTGCAGAAACAAAAATTGCTCACATTCCAGTAAGTCTTCATATCGCACAGTATTGTTAAATTTGTTGAATTCAAAGCAGTGGCACTAAACATTTAATACCAACTGCAGCACTGCAATTGCGACTCTGATAAGCTCCAGGAAGTCTGTTTTTAACTGACTCTTCAACTGAAAATTGCAGAAACTGGAGCCATTGCTGGTCAAAGTTGAGTGGAAGAGCAGCTGTATTTGTGAAGTCTAAACCTGGAGCTCTCTGCAAAATGTGGAGCAGTTGAGAGGTATGATACTAGGGAAAAAAGTTGACTTATTGCTTTTAACAAACAGGATCTAACATAATTTAACTGTAGTGATACACATTTTGTCAAGAACCTTTCTCAGAAAGCCTGCAAAATGACACCACTAAGCAAAGACTCAAGTTCATCCTCTGATCTAGTCTCCAGTGACCCAAATCTGCACATGAAAACCAATACCCAATATTCCAGAGATGTAGGGTGTCTGTGCCTTCTTCCCTGCCAGTGCAAGAAGTCATGCCCCAGCTCCCTTAATTTTAAATAAATTATGACATTACTGTGCTTTGGAAAATAATGTACCACTTTGCTTCAGTGCACTTATTTTTTGTTTTGGTTTGTTTATTCATTTAATTAATTTATTTATTTATTACAGCTGAGTACTGGATTAGTCTAAATGGGCAAACCTCTTTACAGCAAAGATCCAAGAAGCAAAGCTTCATGAAAAAACAATACAATACACAGCAATAAAAAAGTACAATATACAAATGCAGTGGTAGCATTGATGCCTCACAGCAAGAGGTTCTCCCGTTCGATTCTCGGCTGGAGTGCGGGGAGTACCTTCTGTGTGGAGTCTGCATGTCCTCCCCGCGGGTCGAGTGACATTCCAAAAGACATGTGTGAATGGGCATGCCTTCGTTGAAGGTTGGGCGTCAAGCTGGCAACTTGGCACCGTTAAAATCTACTGCCAAGCATTAGCGGACTGGAGTTCCGCTATGGCAACCCTAACCGGTAAAAGCCGAAAGACCAACAACAACAAATGGTCAATAAATATAATGCAGTACATAGACATGTCTTGGTTCTCTTAAATATAGGTAGATTTCAAACAGATCCTCATAATATTATAGCATAATGTTTAAGTCCACATTACTCATATGCATCTGTGCTAATATCTGTTCAGCCAGAATATAATGGTAGTGAAAGGTGGTGGTGGTTGTACTGCTGAGGACCTGTTTGGTAATCATGCAACAGGCAGGTCATAAATTTCAATACAACAACTCAGCACCACAGACATTACAATTTCAGGACTGCTTTGAAAGCAGTAGAGCTTATTTTTATAAATGTTGTAGCAGGAGCAACAGGTAACCCATACTAGCAAGAAAATCTGTTAAAAAATGTGTCCTCAAATTGACTGTGAAGGAATGCATATAACTGCATTTCTTATGTTCTTGTGATTTGGGAGATGCACTTTTTTACACACCTTGTTTCATTCATCTTTCTGTATTCAGGCCTTTTAGTTATAGAGCTGAACTTCTAACTAGCTATGTAGACCACCTTAGTAGTTCTCATGGGAACATAAAGGAAAGTAATATGTTTTCTGTCTCCTTTGAGTGGTGGTCGGGGGTAGTAAACTTCTAGCATGAACTTGAAATCGTTTGATATAGTTGTGTACACTCACCCATCATTGAATGGAAAAACACCTGAAGGAGACGCTGACAAAAAGGTTCTCCTGGGTAAATATTTAATGCTGGAAAGGAGAACTACCATGCATATGTTTGAATCAGAGTTCCTACAATCTGCTGAATGAGATCTGAATAAGATTGAAAAATTTCATTCATTTGAATTGCTGTGTCTTGCCTTTCCCAGTGTATGAACCTATGTTTTTCCGTAAAATTGATAAACATTTTGCTCTGATAGAGTGAAAGGAAAAAAGGTTACAGAGCTTACAGTAAATGTACTATACTGTAGTTTTCATTGAAGTTAATTACTGTTACTTTCCATTGAAGTTAATTTTGAACAGAATGTGGTGGCTTTGAGGCAGCCATTTATTCAATCAGATAGACTTGATAGGTCAAGTACTCCACTTTTATCAGTAAATAGGCCATTGTGTTAATCTTTGCTAATTATGGCAAGCTCAAGAAAGCTCATGCATTTTTTTCACTTCAGTTGTCTGAAAGATCTCACCTGACAAACTCAGTATGACTGGATGGATGTCCATTACCTCATCATAGATGTTTCTGATCAAAGAACAACTGATCAAAAGTAAATTATTGATTAGCAGCATATTGAAACAAAGACAAAAAAAAGAAAACCCTTGTTTTTTGCTGGAGGGAAGCCCCCCCCTTCACCTCCTTGTGGGAGGCGGTGTCCCCACAACCGTTGCTAATTATATATACCAAATCTGAGCTCTCACTATGGTGGGGAATTCCCTGGTACTCCATCGTATAGTGATTTTGTACATGAACACTGCCAGCAGGTTTGATCAGCTGATTTTCAATAAAGTGTGCCGACATTTCTCTGGGTAACACATGTTGTTCAACAGCTTTTCAGTAACCCAACTGGATATATGACTTTGAAACCACATCAGACTTCTGAGGTCAAGTAATCACCATCAGACATCAGTCTGTTCAACATAAGATAATGTCCAGGTATGGCACAAGCCCCTGTAAACTCAAGAAGTGGAGTCTCAGTGAAATTACCCATGTCAGAGAGGTTAAATTATGATTTGTTACTGTAGCTAGAGCAGTGTATGCACTATGATTAGTCTACAATCTATACTGAGTATAAGACAGAAAGAAGTGCAGGAGTGTACAGGAATTAGGGTTGAGGTAGACCTTTGCTGTGCCTTTTAAAAGTGAAGTAGTTTTGCAGCTGTTAACTGGGTCTTCGGCATTGTTGTTGTGGACAGAAACAACAATTGCAGGCATATCCAATTGCAGTGCTATTGAATGCATAATATCATGTTTACTGAGTGATGAAGCAGGCTTTATGATTTAAGAAGCCACCACAACTTTAAATAAAAGACCATCAAATGAAGGATGGTCTTTCTTCTTTTCTCTGGACAGGAGTCGAATGTTCACCTTTGTGCTGACAGGCTGGAGATTGAATGGAGGATGTTGATGATCATGCTGAGAAATGTATTTCCTTGAATGGTCTGAAAATGTTAACATCCTCCAAACAAAAGCTTACTGAAGTTTCAGCAACCACTTGATCTTAAAGTTCAGCAAAGAGCTTCTAAATTGTGCCAGTTGTCCATTCTATCATGACCTTAATGATGTTCCAGAGTACCGCAGTGCTTCTGTAGACTCCCACAAGCTTGTTAGGCACAACTTTGTTCTTTCTCTTCCCATGCCAAGGTCGTGGTTCCTAGGAAATCTTAAAGATGCCTCATGCCTTGTCTCTCATGCTCACAATAAAGAGCTCCTTAGACATCTGGGAGGGAGAAGTACTCTTAAGTTTCCTTTCCCTTGTTGGAGCCATATTTCTGAGAATGGCAGGGGCAGTGACATTGGTGCAGTTAGTCTGAGAATGACAGGGGCAGTGACATTGGTGCAGTTAGTCTGAGAATGACAGGGGCAGTGACATTGGTGCAGTTAGTCTGAGAATGGCAGGGGCAGTGACATAGGTGCAGTTAGTCTGAGAATGGCAGGGGCAGTGACATTGGTGCAGTTAGTCTGAGAATGGCAGGGGCAGTGACATTGGTGCAGTTAGTCTGAGAATGACAGGGGCAGTGACATTGGTGCAGTTAGTCTGAGAATGGCAGGGGCAGTGACATTGGTGCAGTTAGTCTGAAAATGACAGGGGCAGTGACATTGGTGCAGTTAGTCTGAGAATGGCAGGGGCAGTGACATTGGTGCAGTTAGTCTGAGAATGGCAGGGGCAGTGACATTGGTGCAGTTAGTCTGAGAATGGCAGGGGCAGTGACATTGGTGCAGTTAGTCTGAGAATGACAGGGGCAGTGACATTGGTGCAGTTAGTCTGAGAATGATAGGGGCAGTGACATTGGTGCAGTTAGTCTGAGAATGGCAGGGGCAGTGACATTGGTGCAGTTAGTCTGAGAATGGCAGGGGCAGTGACATTGGTACAGTTAGTCTGAGAATGATAGGGGCAGTGACATTGGTGCAGTTAGTCTGAGAATGGCAGGGGCAGTGACACTGGTGCAGTTAGTCTGAGAATGGCAGGGGCAGTGACATTGGTGCAGTTAGTCTGAGAATGATAGGGGCATTGACATTGGTGCAGTTAGTCTGAGAATGATAGGGGCAGTGACATTGGTGCAGTTAGTCTGAGAATGATAGGGGCAGTGACATTGGTGCAGTTAGTCTGAGAATGATAGGGGTAGTGACATTGGTGCAGTTAGTCTGAGAATGGCAGGGGCAGTGACATTGGTGCAGTTAGTCTGAGAATGATTGGGGCATTGACATTGGTGCAGTTAGTCTGAGAATGGCAGGGGCAGTGACATTGGTGCAGTTAGTCTGAGAATGATAGGGGCATTGACATTGGTGCAGTTAGTCTGAGAATGATAGGGGCAGTGACATTGGTGCAGTTAGTCTGAGAATGATAGGGGCAGTGACATTGGTACAGTTAGTCTGAGAATGATAGGGGTAGTGACATTGGTGCAGTTAGTCTAAGAATGGCAGGGGCAGTGACATTGGTGCAGTTAGTCTGAGAATGGCAGGGGCAGTGACACTGGTGCAGTTAGTCTGAGAATAACAGGGGCAGTGACATTGGTGCAGTCAGAAGCTTGGTCTAGTGCAGGAAGAGAAATTGCCATTTTCCCCATAAGCCAATTGTATAGCTAATTGAAATGTTAATGAGAAGTTCCTCGTAATTTAAAATAGTTTTGGTTGAAGAATAACATTGACTTTGTCTCCAAACTACACGTATTGGTGAATGATCACTATAGGATCAGACATGGTACTGATACCCATAAAGTTCTGGTGGAACTTTTTAAGAATTTAGTGATTTGAACTGGCAGCCCCATGAGAGTAATCTGTACTTGTTATCTGAGACAACCTGAAAAAATGTATAAAACATTTGACAGTTCATGTCCCTATTCTAGTTGATATTAAATTCTTCCATGATGAGGACTTTAGAGTCGAAATGATTTGATTACCATTCCACTGTGAGCTGCAGCAATGGAGACACCAAGCTGGGTTAAAAGCAGAGACGACAAACTCACAGCTGCTTTTTCTCAGAAAGCCTTGATGATAATAAGAACGCTCTCGCCAAGCCAGGTTTGGGTTGTATGAAATCTATATTGCTTTGTAGCCTATTTAAAAGAAATACTGTCTGCCTTTTAAAGTATTCCATTGTTTGAGCACCATCCTGTCTTTTCTAAAGAAAGTACAATCATTTAAGGCATTTTCTGGATCACAGATGTTACGCTCTTAGCTGATATCTCAGACAGGGCAGGTACATTTATTTTATTACAAATAAACACATGGAATAGTTTCCTTGGTCTTATTCTTTAAACTGTGATTGCTTAAGTGGTTTTGTGTGATACACGACTTGCATGCATATACCCCCATAATAAAATGTACCACTATGCATTTACTGTCACGCCTTCATTTGTGTGACTCACACATCCTTGCATAGCAGAAGGAATCTATGTGGAAAGACAATGCACAGCTACAGCAATCAGGTAAACTCAGTAGTACAGACATTCTTCTTTCTCAAAATACATGCAGCTCAATTAAACATATAATCCTGATCATGGAAAATAATGGCAAGCTGATATTTTTGTATGTTCCAACTGTCTATGAACAAATTTGTCTAGATGAGAATATATAAAGTGATGGTATTCAATAAACATAACTTTAATAGGATCATAGGATCATAGCAGATTACTAGGCTATTGACCCAAAGGTCATTTTAAGCCTAGCCATTTCATCCCAATGTAATACCATAGAAATGCTAATCAATACCCAAGATTGCATTTAGTGATGACTGCCCATGTCCAGAAGGGTTGTGGGTATTATTTTTGGTAAGAATTTATGGTGCTTCATCCACTCATCCAGGTTTCTTTTGAACAGTATCTAGAGGTGCTCTGTGTCACACGAATAGGTAGTCTAGTCCAAAGATGCAACAGTCACTGGGAGATAAAGCTGTCCCTTCAGCATGTCCTATTTAAGTCGCAAGCCATATTTAGGTCCCTGGAATGAGTATATGCAGCAAGTTCATTAGGTATGGGTCTTGGATTGTTCTGTAGGCCAGACATAAGTCACCCCTAAGAAGTCTATACAATACGGAATATAGTGACAGGGACCTTAGTCTGTCTGTTTAAGGCACATACTGGAGTCCCTTGATCTTCCTTGTTAGAAACCTCTGATGTCTCTCTAATTGCTGCAGGTGCTTAGTATGGTACATGCCAAACAGGGTGGTATACACAATTATGGAACAGATAAGTGCTGAGTATGGAGGGGGGGTTATAACTTCCTTTGCTCTCAAGGCAATGCCTTTACTAATCAAGTATGCTATGTAGAAAGCTTTCCTTACTACAGTAGACACACGGTGGTCAAAGTTAAGGTTGCAGTCAACTTGTGATTCCCAGGTCCCTTACCACTTCATGGGTATTTAGGGTATTGTTGTTGATTTAATAGTGTGAGGGGGGAATAGTTTGTGCTGAAGGGAGTGATGACACATTTCTTTGCATTCAGTTTGAGACCATGAATAATGCACAAGTCACTGGCCTCCGTGAGACCCTCCTGCAGTATACTGACATAATTTGGGGATTCAGTGATTGTACCTAGTTTGTAGTCACCTGCAAACATGGTCAGCCACAATCCCTAAGTTTTGACCTGAATTTCTGAGAAGTATATACCAAACAGTAGGGGAGCCCAGCACTGACCCCTGTGGCACCCCACTGGTAACAGGTCTGCTGGTTGATGTGGAGTCATCCACTTTGATAGTGTGTGTGCAGTTTGTGACCCAGTTGGCAATTCATCTTACAAAGAAGGGGTTTACATTCCATTTGGTAAGTTTATTGGTAATGCCTGAATGTGGGATTGTTGTGTTGAAAGCCTTTGCCAGGTTAAGGTTTGATGTGTGCACAGATTTGCCCTTGTCAATGGCCTTGGTCACATTTTCAAAGAAATCCACCAGATTTAACAGGCAGGATCTGCCCTTCACAAAGCCAGATTGAGTAGGATCCAGGGTTTGGAGGTGAGCTTTGTCTTTATTTATGAGGTCAATAATGATACATTCCATGGCCTTACAGGTGTGGCTGGTCAGGCTTATGGGTCTGTTGCTGTTCTCTATTCCACAGGAACAAAGCATGTAGTTAGGCTAAGATTGAAAATGGTACTTAGTGGTGATGTTAGTTCATGTTTTAACCTGTTTAGAAGACAGCCGGGGATGTCATCTGGTCCCAGAGAGGCTGTGTTTTTTGCCTTGGACAAGGTTCTAAGGATCTGCTCTTCAGATATGTAGGGTAGGGGGGAAGTTTGGGGGAAGATTTGCTGTAAGTTAGGAGGGGCTAAGGAATTGAAATTTTCGCCAAACTCATCTGCTAGCAGGTTTGCTTTCTTTGTGGGGTCAGTGTGTGTGTGTGTGTGTGTGTGTGTGTGTGTGTGTGTGTGTGTGTGTGTGTGTGTGTGTGTGTGTGTGTGTGATACCATTGGCCACTAGTTCTGCACATGCTTGGGTCCTACCCTTTAGATTACGTATGTAGCTGTAAAAAGCCTTTATGGCATGCAAGTGTATCATCTGCCATGCTGACAAAGTTGTAAGAGTATTGTGTGTTGGACTGTGTAGGCATGTCTGAAAGCAACATACTGGCATAGAAACTGGTACAGCTGTCCGAAGAGGGACATACTGTTCTTATGTTCTTCTGGGTGGGCACACATAAATATCACATGTCCCAACTCACTGTGAAGAAAGAACCTGCTACCTTCAAATCTTTATACGTGTCTTTGTCTCAGCTTTGACTGTAGAAATGCACTTTAAATAGGGTGCAGTGGTCTAGGAAGAATACAAGAGGTTGGATTGAAACAGGTTTGGCTGGACGATGGTTTACCAAATGCAAGATACTAAAGTTTTAATCAGCCAAAGTGTTACCATGGGAGACAGACCTTTCCCCCTCCAAGTAGAGGAACCTTGGTCCTTCCCTTCACATCTCCTAAAGTACAAGTAGCATCTCAGCAGTCTTTGCAACTCAAAATGTTTGTTATATGTACTTTAGGGGTGCAGTCATTTAATAGCTGCTAGAGTTTGATATCTTGAATTTAGTAAAACAAGTTTCAGCCAACTCTGGATTGAGACATCTCAGGGTTTGTGTCTTGGGGGCTATGTTTTGAAAGTTGGACAGGCAGCATATCCAAGGAAAGTATTGCAGAGAAAGAAATCAAATTGGCATCATGTTTAGGCTTAGTATTGTAAATCCAGGAACTGCTCACAAGCTGTAATCCTAATCCATTTAAAGAATGTTTAATATACTCTTTTTGCCTTTTAAGAATCAGGATTCATCTGGAGACTAAAACAACAGCAGCACACGTAGTTGCACCTCTCAGATATATAGCAGACCATGCAGTCTGTGTTCATGTTATAAAGAAAGGATAGAAGCAGAGCTGTTTTCAGAGAATTGGAAAGTCACTTCAGTAATTTCTACTTGGCCTTACTTTTGCTATCTTTTACACTTTGTGCTTTATCCTTTCACTATTTAACTCTGTTCTTCTTTATTCCTTACTCTAATCCCCCCTTCCTATTGTCCTCTCTACTATGTACTTTATTATTATTACTGTTATTGATACACTGCTATCTGCGCAAAACATTTTGTTGTATTCACAATACTAGTCACAATACTTGTATAAACTTGCTTGTTTACTGTCATTTATATTTGTCTGGGCTGAGAATGAAAGTTCATTTGTATCAGCACAACTGATTTCCAAAGTGAATAAATAAATAAATGTCTACTATGTCATTTTGCACATATAGCAAGTTGGAATACTTGATAAAAAATATTTTTTCCAGTAGTCTTGTAGGATGGCATAAAAAACATAAAGTGGAAGAGATAAAGGGAGAGACAGAGAGTGACAAACCACAGTGTAAGGCTTGCGAGTTAGGGAAAGTACAGCTTGGTGAATAAAATCACCATAATTGTATTATTGCTGCAGTATGAATCATAGCAAGTGGGAGTAATACCACAGGTGAATGTCCAATCATCCAAGCAGATTTCTACAGGTTTCAGAAGTACCTGACCATGGTCATATTCCTCACACACACACACACACACACACACACACACACACACACACACACACACACACACACACACACACACACACCCATACATGGATGTCAGTTGTATGTACTAAATATGACACCTTCAATTTTCCTGACTAGGGGATATCATTAAGTGTGCTGCTTAAACTCATAAAGTGAGCTGGAAAACTATCTTACCTTTAGGGAAATGTTAAGATTTATCTTATTTTACTTTATTTATTGACCAGGATGTAGTCCTGAGAGCACCTCCATGCTGGGTGAAAGGATTTTCCTCCCCATAATAGAAACAACGCAGAAGCAGACATGGGGACTGAGGGAGAACGACTATACTAGAGCAGAAATATTATTATCTACAGTTAAAGGTGTGTATACTCTCACAGTGTACATTGCTCATCATAATGATCACTGCTCCTGAGAGCACCTCCATGCTGGGTGAAAGAATTTTCTTCCCCATAATAGAAGCAATGCAGAAGTAGACATGGGGACTGAGGAAGAAAGACTATACTAGAGCAGAAATATTATTATCTACAATTAAAGGTGTGTATGCTGTCACAGTGTACAATGCTCATTATAATGATCACTGCTGTAGAATGAATCATAACATGTGAAAGAATATTAAATCTGTACCAGAGATGGTCACAGGCTTAAAATGGGGAGCATATAAGACCTGCAGGACTGCAGTAGCATATCCTGTACTGTTGCTAGGGCAATGCCCCTCTTGTAGCACCTAGAGAAGGTGTGCACTGACATCCATGTTGCTGTCTTACAAATATTTTCTGTGGAGACATTCAAGAAAAAGGCTGTAACAGCTGACATTTACTGAATGCACTATAAACTGACATTTCAAGGTTTTACCAGGGAGCCATACGAAAATGCAATACAACTTCTCTACCAGTATGACAGAGTTTATTTAGAAACATATATCTTGTTTGTCAGACAAATTAAATCCTTCGTTCTGCATAAGTTAAACTTTAGTTGCCTGTGTAGAGCCAAACAGTGCACATTGTTTTACTTTTGCATTATAGATTTTGTACTTTTCTATTATAGATTTTGAAAAGAAAATTGAAAGATGAATTGCCTGATTGACTGTCACTTCTGATGACCTGCGAGTCTCAAATCCATCTAATTAAAGCAGAGGCTACCAGAAACCATGTTTTTCAGGAAAATAACTCCATTAGGATTGTACTTGTAGGTTCATAGCGAGAAAGGGTCAGTTTTTCCAAAAATTAAATACAAATCCCATTGAGGAGGCACAAGCTACCATAGCTTGGGTGGGACAAAGGTTCAAAGTGTTTGGAGATGCAACTGGCCAATCGCAACCACTCTTCTGTACATACCTGCATTTGGAAATAAATACCAATATCACATTGCAGCCAAAACTGATCACTTTAGCACTCTGGGTATGGTATAAACTATAGCAACAACTTGCTACATTTGTAGCAAGCAGTTTGAAACAGTTTAAAAGAAGAAAAGAGTTTGTTGTTGTTGTTATTGTTGTTGGTAGTGTTGTCATTGTTGTTGTTGTTGTCATTGTTGTTATTGCTGTTGTTGTCATTGTTGTTATTGTCATTGTTGTTGTTTTTATTGTTGTTGTTGTTATTGTTATTATTGTTGTTATTGTTGTTGTCATTGTTGTTGTTATTGTTGTTGTTGCTGCTGCTGTTCACGATAGGAGAAGAGCTTGTTTTTTGGGAGGAGCACCACATCAGGTGACGGCACGGAGTGCAGCATTAGCTAGCTACACCTCTGCTCATTATTACCTTCCTGTCAGGGCAAAGCAATGGTGTACATAAGGCTACCAACAATAACATTTTTTAGTTTACTCATTTAGACAGTTCCTCTGAATCCGACTGTACCACTAGTCATAAAGGTGCAAGATCTAATTTATCAATAAATACTCTCACATTTAAACCACTTAATGAAAGGTACTGTGCTCCTCTTGTCAATACATGTCAGTGCACAAATAATCGCTGTCCATTGCTCAGACTAAGCAGATGCTAATTCTCACTAGCTAGCAGTGAAAGATATTTCCACAGATTTGTTCTTGCTGCATGAAATGCTCTTCCTAATGATAATACAACTGTAGATAATCTTACACTGTTGAATGCTAGTGTGCATGCTTTAGAGACTCCTGTTAGTGTAACGTATATTGGGAATCCTAGTCACCTGGTAGCATATATTTCAAGATTCTGTTAGCATGCTTGACTCTGTCTTCTAGTATTGCACATATTGTAGTCATTTTTTTGCCTGATGTTTACAATGTATTAAATGTATATCCGATTTATATAGAATAACTCTTTATCAATCTGTGAGTGCCACCATATTCACTGATGCACTACATCTTTATGGTAATGTTCACATAACACAAGACTCCTGCTCACATGACTCGTCTAAAAGTCAGAAGCACATAAAATGACTGTAACATCTCTTTTATATTTTTGTGCCTGCCCTTGTCCCTGATGTTCCTAGTGTGCTGCATCCTTGTGTGTTCCCCAAAAGCTATGTTTGAGGTCTCTAGTGTTAGATGCCTTAGTCTACATTAGGCTTGACAAAAGGCATCCCTTGATTGGTCCTGATTTGTGCCACCCACCAACGGAATTCTCTGTGGATGCTAGTATAGATTTCTGAGGTGCCACTGACATTTCCTCATATGTCACCCTATTACAGTGACTGTATCCTCATTGTTGGAGGTAGAGGGAAAGCAATGTGGTCAGAACTGGAGGGCACACCCTTAGCTAGACAGAGGAGTAGTAGTCCATACTTTGCCTGACTGCTTATCTCGGCTTTGCTATCTTTCCTCTGACCTTTGTCAAATGTTTTATTTGGTTTAGGTTGTTAGGTCCAAGAATAAAAAAAGCCAGCAAAAAGGTGGAATCAGCACTGATAAAAATATAATATATTTATTAAATGTCCAAAGGATAGAGGGAATAACCCTACTATCCTAGAATATCCAAACCGGTTTCAGCTTAATAATGCCTTCCTCAGTGGATAAAGAATAAAACAACCAGCAATACCAATTTATATAGTCAACAAAATGTAATGTGAGAACAACTAAAGACAAATCATTGGTCCCTCAAAATTGGTCATTAAGACCAGGTGGGAATACTGCACCAAGTTTAACAATCCATTTTCGTTTTTTGAAGTTAAGTAACTCATGCCAACCAGGCTTGTCCCTGCATTTACCCCTAATACAGTCAATAACAGTAAACAGAAAAGAAGTTGAATGGTGCTTAAGAACATGTTTATATAGGGCATTATTCTTATGTTTATTTCTTATATCGCTAAGATGTTCCCCAATTCTCAAGCGAAATGGCCTAGAGGTTTGCCCTACATAAAATGAAGAGCATGTACATGTAACAAGATAAATAACCAACTCCGTACTACAATTGGCCCAAAATTCAATATTAAAAATCTCAGGAGTATTCCGACTACTGAACTCTCTAGTATTTTGGACCTGAATGCAGTATGAACAGTGACCACATGGTATACAACCAAGAACTGGTCTTCCTGTTAAAGAAAATTGCGTGGAAACTTTAGACTCAACAAAAGCCCTCTTATAGTGACTAAACACTGAACCTAGTGTTCGTCCTCTCCTAAAGGAAAATGAACATCTGTCCCTCAGGAAAGGGTACAATTTTTCGTCTGCCATAAGAATATTCCAATGTTTATGGATTATATTCATAAATCCCCTGGTGTTTCATCCATAAGTAGGGACAAAACATACCGGCTCATTAGAATGATCTCTATTCTTAACTTTGTAACATAACAAATCCAACCTATTTTGTTTGGAGGCCCAATTTTTAGCAGAACTAATAGTACCTGGACGATAACCTCTCTCCTTAAACCTACGAACAAGATCATCCTGAATACGAGCAAAAGTATTTTGACTGGAACAGATCCTTCCGGCTCTAAGGAATTGAGACTTTGGGATGTTCTGGATGATATGTTGTGGGTGGAAGCTGGTAGCATGTAAAAGGGAATTGTATTCAGGAAATTTTCTATATAAAACTGTAGACAAAGTGTCATCAGAATTTCTATTAATCTCAACATCAAGAAAAATCATCTTAGATATATGATAATTTACCTTCAATTCAATTCCCCATACATTATCATTAAGATAGTCAACAAACTCTTGGAGGTAAACTTCATCAGCCCTCCACACCAACCAACAATCAACCAGATAACGTCGCCAAATGTCCATTTCACACATATAAATATTATGATTGGAGTCATAGATCATGACCTCTTCAATGTAGGCCATGAATAGGTCTGCATAAATGGGTGCGAAAGACGCACCCATAGCCATTCCTTTAATCTGCCAGAAGCATTGGTCCTGGAAATAAAAAACATTACTGGTCAGAACATATTCTGCCAAACATACCAGGAAGATGTTAAATCCAGGTTGATATAAGCCAGATATGCTCAACCAGTAATCCAGGGCCTGCAAATCTGCCCAATGTGGAATGGTAGTATAGAGAGAGGTAACGTCCAGAGTACATAATAGCCAATGAGGCTCAAGTTGTATATCATTAATAATGTCCAAAAACTGGGTGGTATCCTGAATCCTTGCTCTAATAAATGAAAGTAAAGGTTTCTAAAAGTGTGTCAGGTGTTCAGACAAGGGTTCTGTCAAAGACCCACATCCTGAAACAATCGGTCTCCCAGGTGGGTCAAGGGCATCTTTATGTATTTTAGGCAACAGATAAAAATACTGTTTCTTCGGAAAGGAAACAGTAAGTTGATTTTAATCTGCATGTGTTATAATGCCTTCCTCTACTGCCTGTGTCAAAAAAGATTCAATTTTACACTGAAAATGATAGGTAGGGTCCAGGGGCATAGCCATGTAATATATTTTATCCCCTAGTTGTCTCATGGCCTCCTTATCATATTTAGCCTTATCTTGGACCACTACCACCCCTCACTTGTCAGCCTGTGTTATAACTATATTCTTATTATTCCAAAGTTCATCCACACACCGCACTTCCTCTTTGGATAAATTATTATATGATACAGGGAAATCCTTCAAATAACAATGTAAATCTTTCAAAACATTGGTTTGAAAAACCCCTACCAAATTGGTCATAGGTGGAACAAAAGATGATTTTTTAAATTTAAATCCATGAGTCAAATTAGACACATTATCCATATAAAACAATTTTAAGTTTATCAATCGGCAAAAATTAGCCACATCTTGTGCCAGAGAATGTTCAGGAACAAAAAAACCAGGAACAAAGTTTAATCCTTTGTCAAGTACTTTAATCTGTGTATTACTGAGATCCACAGTGGAAATATTATGAATATTGGAATTAGCAGTTAACGTTCTGTCATGAGTTTCAGAAGGGCCTTCAAGCCCTCCTTGGGTTTGTCCCTTCTTGTGTTTCCTCCCCCCTCATCTGAATCTGAACCCAAAGGGTGGGATAAATTCCTCCTTTTGGGATCCGGTGAGACATCAGAGTGGTTTCTCTCCCCTTCCGTATTGGAGGATGTGTCCTCCCCTGAGGTAAAACTAGAAGAGTCCAAGCTCTTCTTTAATATAGATTTTGGTCTCTTCCTCTTGGGAGTCAAAGGTCTCTTATTAGATAGTCTAAAGGTGACATTTCTAGATACATCAAATGGTTTTCCTCTCTCATAGTCACCTAAATCCCTATGAAATTTTTTAAGCTTCTTTTCCTTCAAACCTTGTTCGAACTTGGATAATTCCATAGTTAATTGTATGACCCAGGAGGAAAAAGAACCACAAGCCTCAAGTTCATTAGCTTCCAAACAAATATTCTCAAGTTCATGGATCCCTGTCTGAACTGTACATTCATAAAAATCCACCAAAGCATCGACAAACTTAGAAGATGCTAATTGTTGAATCTGTCTCCAATCCTCTGTTAATTTCTCATCAATGTTATACACCAGGGGTTGCACTTTAACCCTTAGACCACGGGGTGTAATATTTTTACACTGATAAGCCTTAAATAGGCATAAATGCCAGACATTAGTCCGAAGAGCCTTCATATTTTTACTTAATCTAGTAAAAAATGATTCACATAAAGTGTCCTGGTCCAAGATACCCCCCCCCCCGGTGTATCAACCCGCCCCGGGGCCCCTAAACCAAAAATGGTTAAATCATCCTTATCAGATGCCAAACCTTTAATTAAAGGTGACAATGCCATAATGGGTTCCAAAATATATATATATATATATATATATATATAAAAATATATATAAAAAATATATACAAAACCACCAAAAAGTGAACAACTAACAAAGCCCAATATTCAGGGAAAACAATAATCAAAAGTAGTGGTATAACAACAGACAGGAAAATGTGTAGTTAAATCAATATATTGGTTGATATAAGAAAATATATACACCAATTGAAATAATTCAATAATAGTAAACCTTAAAAGGCAACAATACTATAATCAGCTCTTGTGAATAATATATCACAATACTGTGTATTTGCCCAAAAATCGCACATATCCAAACAAAATAATAAAATGTAGTTCAATTTACTGTTCCATAAATCAATCCGGGTAGGCCTTATTATGGACTATAACCAATTAAATACAATAATCAGCCCTTGTGATATATCCAAAAATGGACCTAATCAAACTGCTACGTATTTATGTCCAAAGCGGCCAAACCCCAAAATGAACATGGAATCAATTGGCTGTATATCAAAAAATGCATATTATGTCAACCAACAGATGATAAAAAAATTCGGCCTCTAACACATAACTTCCTTAATCCTGTTAATGTCATACCACCAAATAATAATGCAAAAAACTTGGAATATAGCGGTCCACCTTAAGGTGAAAATCAAAACCCTATAAAAAAGGTCAAATATAAGATAGAAACCGAAGTTGGCATAGTCATATCAAAGGAATCAACAAGAAAACAAAAATGTATATATAGATGTATATATGTAGTTTACTATTTATAACCCCTAAGAGAAATGAGATCAAAAAATTGTTAGAAAAAACATCCCACTTGTACACAAACCTAAAGCCATATATAACATAAACAACATAATAATATAATATATATGAATTCACAGTGGTATATAAATCATACAAGATACAAATCTCAATAGCCCATCCCAGTAAAATAACCATAAAAACTGCCACTAAATGAAAAAATACAAACAGCTTATCAGGGAGTCCAACCAGTAACGCTAAAAAAAAATCACTGATGTATAATAATTAGAATACATGATATATAATATATTCCAAATGTAGAAGCAAAAATAAATGTCCATATGTAGAAGCAAAAATAAATGTCCATAAATCAAGAAAAATTAAAATTGTCCAATTGTAGCAATGTCGGAGTCCCAAGTATGTTTGTAACCACAAACACCATACAGGCTCAGGATGTCGAACCCTTAACCCAGACCATGTAGTTATACATACAATAGTTATACATACAATAATTACAAACAATAAACAGATTCAAACAGACCAATCTATAGGTAGATCGAAGTTGGATCTTCCAAATAAACCTTAATAAATGAAAAAGTCATGAAACACTGCAACACCGTCCCGCCAAAAACCAAAGTACCTTAAATCGCAAACATAAGCCATCAGAACGTAATTCAATCACCAAAAATTGTTCATAAGCTCCATCCAGTAGTCTTCAACAAGGGGTAAATGCTAGCCTGGTCCAACAGTTCTGAAAAAAGCCGGGACAAAACACAGGAACCATAGAAAACAGTTCCATTAATCCAGTTACTGTGACATGTCGTTCACTGAACTTCAAATAGCTCAAAAACTATAAACAAACTTGGAGCTTTGTTCTTAAGCACCATTCAGCTTCTTTTCTGTTTACTGTTATTGACTGTATTAGGGGTAAATGCAGGGACAAGCCAGGTTGGCATGAGTTACTTAACTTCAAAGAACGAAAATGGATTGTTAAACTTGGTGCATTTTTCCCACCTGGTCTTAATGACCAATTTTGAGGGACCAATGATTTGTCTTCAGTTGTTCTCACTTTACATTTTGTTGACTATATATTTGGTATTGCTGGTTGTTTTATTCTTTATCCACTGAAGAAGGCATTATTAAGCCGAAACCGGTTTGGATATTCTAGGATAGTAGGGTTATTCCCTCTATCCTTTGAACATTTAATAAATATATTATATTTTTATCAGTGCTGATTCCACCTTTTTGCTGGCTTTTTTTGTTCTTGGAGGTTCGTTTTTTCAGCCGAGCAATTGCTTCACGAGCACCTCTTCTACTTCCTGGATCCTTTCGTCAGTGGTGCTGTTGGCGTCTGGTGGTTTCCCTTCCTTTGCGAGGATGTGCTTTTTTCTTGTTAGTTTTGATTATTTGTTTGAGGACATTTGGGCTGTTGGTCCCTATCGTTTATGCTGTGTTTTTCACCATTTGGATTGGGGATATCAGCTCCAAGTTTGTTTATAGTTTTTGAGCTATTTGAAGTTCAGTGAACGACATGTGGCAGTAACCGGATTAACGGAACTGTTTTCTATGGTTCCTGTGTTTTGTCCTGGCTTTTTCCAGAACTGTTGGACCAGGCTAGCATTTACCCCTTGTTGAAGACTACTGGATGGAGCTTATGAACAATTTTTGGTGATTGAATTACGTTCTGATGGCTTATGTTTGCCATTTAAGGTACTTTGGTTTTTGGCAGAACGGTGTTGCAGTGTTTCATTACTTTTTCATTTATTAAGGTTTATTCGGAAGATCCATCTTCGATCTATCTATAGATTGGTCCGTTTGAGTCTGTTTATTGTTTGTAATTATTGTATGTATAACTATTGTATGTATAACTACATGGTCTGGGTTAAGGGTTCGACATCCTGGACCTGTTTGGTGTTTGTGGTTACAAACATACTTGGGACTCCGACATTGCTACAATTGGACAATTTGAATTTTTCTTGATTTATGGACATTTATTTTTGCTTCTACATTTGGAATATATTATATATCATGTATTCTAATTATTATACATCAGTGATGTTTTATAGCATCACTGGTTGGACTCCCTGATAAGCTGTTTGTATTTTTTCATTTAGTGGCAGTTTTTATGGTTATTTAATTCAGATGGGCTATTGAGATTTGTATCTTGTATGATTTATATACCACTGTGAATTCATATATATTATATTATTATGTTGTTTATGTTATATATGGCTTTAGGTTTGTGTACAAGTGGGATGTTTTTTCTAATGATTTTTTGATCTCATTTCTCTTAGGGGTTATAAATAGTAAACTACATATATACATCTGTATATACATTTTTGTTTTCTTGTTGATTCCTTTGATATGACTATGCCAACTTGGGTTTCTATCTTATATTTGAACTTTTTGATAGGGTTTTGATTTTCACTTTAAGGTGGACAGCTATATTCCAAGTTTTTTGCATTATTATTTGGTGGTATGACATTAACAGGATTAAGGAAGTTATGTGTTAGAGGCCGAATTTTTTTATCATCTGTTGGTTGACATAATATACATTTTTTGATATACAGCCAATTGATTCCATGTTAATTTTGGGGTTGTATGGTGTTTTGGGGTTTGACCGCTTTGGACATAAATACGCAGCAGTGTGATTAGGTCCATTTTTGGATATATCGCAAGGCCTGATTATTGTATTTAATTGGTTATAGTCCATAATAAGGCCTACCCGGATTGATTTATGGAACAGTAAATTGAACTACATTTTATTATTTTGTTCGGATATGTGCGATTTTTGGGCAAATACGCAGTATTGAGATATATTATTCACAAGAGCTGATTATAGTATTGTTGCCTTTTAAGATTTACTATTATTTAATTATTTCAACTGGTATATACATTTTCTTATATCAACCAATATATTGATTTAACTACACATTTTCCTATCTGTTGTTATACCACCACTTTTGATTATTGTTTTCCCTGAATATTGGGCTTTGTTAGCTGTCCACTTTTTGGTGGTTTTTGTATATATTTTTTATATATATTTTTATATATATTTTTTTTTTGGAACCCATTATGGCATTGTCACCTTTAATCAAAGGTTTGGCATCTGATAAGGATGATTTAACCATTTTTGGTTTAGGGGCCCCGGGGCGGGTTGATACACCAGGGGGGGGTTATCTTGGATCAGGACACTTTATGTGAATCATTTTTTACTAGATTAAGTAAAAATATGAAGGTTCTTCGGACTAATGTTTGGCATTTACGTGTATTTAAGGCTTATCAATGTAAAAATATTACACCCCGTGGTCTAAGGGTTAAAGTGCAATCCCTGGTGTATAACATTGATGAGAAATTTAAAGAGGATTGGAGACAGATTCAACAATTAGCATCTTCTAAGTTTGTCGATGCTTTGGCGGATTTTTATGAATGTACAGTTCAGACAGGGATCCATGAACTTGAAAATATTTGTTTGGAAGCTAATAAACATGAGGCTTGTGGTTCTTTTTCCTCCCGGGTCAAACAATTAACTATGGAATTATCCAAGTTGGAACAAGGTTTGAAGGAAAAGAAGCTTAAAATATTTCATAGGGATTTAGGTGACTATGAGAGAAGAAAACCGTTTGATGTATCTAGAAATGTCACATTTAGACTATCTAATAAGAGACCTTTGTCTCCCAAGAGGAAGAGACCAAAATCTATATTAAGAAAGAGCTTGGACTCTTCTAGTTTTACCTCAGGGGAGGACACATCCTCCAATACGGAAGGGGAGGGAAACCACTCTGATGTCTCACCGGATCCCAAAAGGAGGAATTTATCCCACCCTTTGGGTTCAGATTCAGACAAGCGGGGAGGAAACACAAGAAGGGACAAACCCAAGGAGGGCTTGGAGGCCCTTCTGAAACTCATGACAGAACGTTAATTGTTAATTCCAATGTTCATAATATTTCCACTGTGGATCTCAGTAACACACAGATTAAAGTACTTGACAAAGGATTAAACTTTGTTCCTGGTTTTTTTGTTCCTGAACATTCTCTGGCACAAGATGTGGCTAATTTTTGCCGATTGATAAACTTAAAATTGTTTTATATGGATAATGTGTCTAATTTGACTCATGGATTTAAATTTAAAAAATCATCTTTTGTTCCACCTATGACCAATTTGGTATGGGTTTTTCAAACCAATGTTTTGAAAGATTTACATTGTTATTTGAAGGATTTCCCTGTATCATATAATAATTTATCCAAAGAGGAAGTGGGGTGTGGGGCTGAACTTAGGAATAATAAGAATATAGTTATAACACAGGCTGACAAGTGAGGGGTGGTAGTGGTCCAAGATAAGGCTAAATATGATAAGGAGGCCATGAGACAACTAGGGTATAAAATATATTACATGGCTATGCCCCTGGACCCTACCTATCATTTTCAGTGTAAAATTGAATCTTTTTTGACACAGGCGGTAGAGGAAGGCATTATAACACAGGCAGATAAAAATCAACTTACCGTTTCCTCTCTGAAGAAACAGTATTTTTATCTGTTGCCTAAAATACATAAAGATGCCCTTGACCCACCCGGGAGACCGATTGTTTCAGGATGTGGGTCTTTGACAGAACCCTTGTCTGAATACCTGACACACTTTTTGAAACCTTTACTTTCATTTATTAGAGCAAGGATTCAGGATACCACCCAGTTTTTGGACATTATTAATGATATACAACTTGAGCCTCATTGGCTATTATGTATTCTGGACGTTACCTCTCTCTATACTAACATTCCACATTGGGCGGGCTTGCAGGCCCTGGATTACTGGTTGGGCAGATCTGGCTTATATCAACCTGGATTTAACACATTCCTGGTATGTTTGGCAGAATATGTTCTGACCAGTAATGTTTTTTATTTCCAGGACCAATGCTTCTGGCAGATTAAAGGAACGGCTATGGGTGCGTCTTTCGCACCCATTTATGCAGACCTATTCATGGCCTACATTGAAGAGGTCATGATCTATGACTCCAATCATAATATTTATATGTGTGAAATGGACATTTGGCGATGTTATCTGGATGATTGTTGGTTGGTGTGGAGGGCTGATGAGGTTTACCTCCAAGAGTTTGTTGACTATCATAATGATAATGTATGGGGAATTGAATTCAAGGTAAATTATCATATATCTAAGATGATTTTTCTTGATGTTGAGATTAATAGAAATTCTGATGACACTTTGTCTACAGTTTTATATAGAAATTTCCTGAATACAATTCCCTTTTACATGCTACCAGCTTCCACCCACAACATATCATCAAGAACATCCCAAAGTCTCAATTCCTTAGAGCCAGAAGGATCTGTTCCAGTCAACATACTTTTGCTCGTATTTGGGATGATCTTGTTCGTAGGTTTAAGGAGAGTGGTTATCGTCCAGGTACTATTAGTTCTGCTAAAAATTGGGCCTCCAAACAAAATAGGTTGGATTTGGAGCCACAGCTTCAAGAGGTCCCCAAATAATGTTCACTTATAGCAGCAATATAGGCGATATTTGCAATATTGCAATATTGTACGGAACAATTGGAATATCTTGACCAGTGATGGGGACTTGATTGACATAATAGGGCGAAAACCCTGTTTTGGATACAGAAGAAACAAGAATTTAAAGGACTTACTATGTAAAGATAGGTCTGTTAATAACAACTTAGTGGCCATAACAACTGCAGGTACATCTCCTTGCGGGAGTTGTAAAGCCTGTGGCCTTATTAATAAGATGACCATCTTTGAACATCCAGTGACACATAAACAGTTTCTTCTAAAAGGGAGGGCTACATGTCATACCAAAGACATAGTATATTTAGCTGAGTGCAGTCTATGCCCCAGTTTTTATGTGGGGAAGACTAACCAAATGTTAAAGACTGGGGTACTACAGCATATGCCTTGTATAAGGAATGGTGATATACATAATGCCCTGAGCAGGCATGTAATGGATTATCCCACACATAGGTTTACACTCAAGGCTATAGTGAACATCAGATTAAACAACAGAGGGGGCGATGTAAAGCATTTAACAGAATTAGCAGAATCCAGATGGATTATTGAGCTGATGGCCAATCGTATGCCTGGTTTGAATGAAGTAATACCAGTAAAACCTACCCTCCAGAATAGGCGGGTTTTTTACTGAATACTATTGGTTGTTGCTTGTTTTAAAAGATATTGTGTCATTGTGTGTTTTATCTGATGAAGGGAAGTATCCTGAAAGTGCTCATCTTGTGATTTTATGGAATAAACGGTTTTAAGGAATAGCAGTGCCCAGTCGCGTATTTGTTTTATTTATTGCTTGGTTTCGTAGGCTGGACTTTGGTACAGTACTGAACTGTTTTGTGCTTTATCGTTTCTTGGTTGTTTGAGTACTGTACATGCTATGGAAGGATTGGCTAATGCAGAGGTAGTTCTCTCCTCCACACAGCAGTCTACAGGAGGTGAGATTGCCAGATGGAGTCATGCGAGATATACTGAAAAGGAGAATCCACTTTTGAACTTGGGATTCATGTACCAGAGAAATGTACTTACTGGGCGACAAGTACCTGTAGCTGTTGATAAAACTTTTGATGATCTGACCAGGGATTTGTACTATAAGGTGAGCAAGCTGCAGTGCCTACAATGGCAGTCTTTTCATCTTGAGGCTTGCATTGACTATGGTATTGTCCCGAGGGGGATGAGGATACTCTGCATGCCAGCACAGGGCGATCGTTATCCAGACTTGTTAGCCAAATGGCAATCGCTGAATATTTGCACTAGTTTTAAATATATGGAGTTATTAATAGAACATTTTGCACCAGATGTTGAAGGGCTCAAAAAAGAAATAGTTGAGCTTCAGAATAAATTGGAGTGTGAATACACAGACAAAAGGAGCAAAGAACGCTTAAGTCAATTGTACGTCACTTTTGCAACAAATGATGAACGTCTAAAAAAGCAGAAACTGGGCAAGATACAAAGGGACTATGAAGATTTTACCAACGGTAATATCTTCATTTGGCCCAGACTAAATGGTCTACAATCAAACGCTCCTCAGTACAATGGTAACGCACGTAGATGGGAAAATCCACGACAACAAGTTAGGATGAGTCAGAAAGCTAGCGTCGTAGAAGCGCAATCGCAAGAGGTAGAGGTACCGAAGGAGCCTGAAGCAGAACGACATAGTGGAAGAATCCTTGGTCAAGAAGAACCATTGGGAAAATCTACAGGGTCTTTTTTAGAAAATGGTGACAGTGGTTTGAAACGGGTAGAGCTAGGTTCAAGCTCGGTTCCCATTGTTCAATCAAAGCCATCAATGGAGGTTCGTGTAACAGCAGTTACATTGGTGGTTGATCCACCACAAGGTGAATGTAGTGCAGGAGCACGTCCTAAAGTACAGCGAGGGAAACAGCATTTTTTGGAGATGCTGCCAGCCCCCATGAAAAAGAAGGGGGCATGGAAAAGGTCACTAAGCGAGGACCGGAATGTAGACAAGAGAAGGAAGATGCTGGACTGACTAATAATCGGGACTCTGGTATTGTTTACAATCTATCTACTTATATTTTGAATGACGATGAGTCCTTTGTTTTAAACAAAGGATTAACTTTTGTACCCAGTAATAGTAGTGTTTATAGTGAAATAATAATGAACATTATACTGTTTTGTCGTAATATAGCCTTAAAAAAGATGTATGGTACAAATGACAAAAGTTGTATGACTCTAAGAAAACCTAGCAGTTTTGTACCCCCACTAACGCCCACGTTAAACCTTTTCATTAGGGAATGTGAGCAAGATTTAATGAGATATTTCATTGATGGTGAAACTAGTAGATTTTATAATCTAACTCAATCACAGAGGGTAGCTTTGAAAGGCCTATGTAACAACAAAGATCTGACTATAAAATCGGCAGACAAAGGCAGGGCGGTAGTAGTACTTGATACCAGTTGGTACAATAATAGATTGAGAGAATTGCTTATAGATGAAGACACATACATCTGTATTAACCCATTGGGAGTGAGACAGGCTATAGATAGGGTGCACCATGGCCTACAGAGGCTGAAATTTGAGATGAAGATCACTGATGAGACCTTTGATTTTCTCTGGTTGGACAAAGCAGTTACTCCCATTTTCAAAGCTCTCCCAAAGATTCACAAGTCTTTGGTGAACCCACCCCTGAGACCCATAGTCTCAGGGAGGGGGTGGGTGACCGAAAACATTTCTATATGGTTGGAACATCATCTTAGACCCTTTGTAGATGGGATAGACAATATATTGGTGGACACAGGTGATTTTTTAATGAAATTGGGTAGAGTGGAATGTGTGGCAAACAAAAATAATAAAGAATTTTTGATGGCCACTCTAGATGTTAATAATTTGTTCACCGTTATTCAAAATAGTTATAATTTGGCCATGATAGGAGCCCTCCTACTGGATTTAGGAGCATCTGAGGACAAGGTTTATCTTATAAAGGAACTTTTAACATTAGTATTGGAGAATAATGTTTTCATAGGTGTAGATTCCATGTATAGACAGGCACAGGGGGTTGCCATGGGCACCCCCTGTGCCAACACCTATGCTAATCTTGTTCTCTCCCAGTGGGAGAAGACCCATATACTGTCTAATGATTGTTGGAAAGGATATATTAAGATGTACGTGCGTTTTGTGGACGACGTCTTTATTTTATGGGATGGGGATCTGAATACGTTGCAGCAGTTTGTGGAATATTTACACTCCACAACTACATTTTTTAGATTTAGTTTGAAAGCCTCATTTGGCTCTATAGACTTTTTGGATGTGAACGTAGTACAGAATGCAGATGGTTTTACGTCCAGGTTATATAAGAAAGAATGTTGGAAGAATACGTTACTTTTGCGTGATAGCATGCATCCATGCTACACATATTCCAACATTGTACAGGGGCAGGCGAGAAGAGTTTCTAGAATATGTCTTGATGACGAAGACTATGAAAAAGAACTTGACATACTTAAGGGCTGTTTACAAGAGAGGGGCTATCATAAGGAGAAAGTAAGTAGCTTAATAGATAATAGTAGGAGTTTTAGGGGGAATAAATATAAACCTTGGTTGAGACGTAATACAGATGAGGGTGTTAGAGTAGATAGAGCCACAGCTTCAAGAGGTCCCCAAATAATGTTCACTTATAGCAGCAATATAGGTGATATTTGCAATATTGTATGGAACAATTGGAATATCTTGACCAGTGATGGGGACTTGATTGACATAATAGGGCGAAAACCCTGTTTTGGATACAGAAGAAACAAGAATTTAAAGGACTTACTATGTAAAGATAGGTCTGTTAATAACAACTTAGTGGCCATAACAACTGCAGGTACATCTCCTTGCGGGAGTTGTAAAGCCTGTGGCCTTATTAATAAGATAACCGTCTTTGAACATCCAGTGACACATAAACAGTTTCTTCTAAAAGGGAGGGCTACATGTCGTACCAAAGACATAGTATATTTAGCTGAGTGCAGTCTATGCCCCAGTTTTTATGTGGGGAAGACTAACCAAATGTTAAAGACTAGGGTACTACAGCATATGTCTTGTATAAGGAATGGTGATATACATAATGCCCTGAGCAGGCATGTAATGGATTATCCCACACATAGGTTTACATTCAGGGCTATAGTGAACATCAGATTAAACAACAGAGGGGGCAATGTAAAGCATTTAACAGAATTAACAGAATCCAGATGGATTATTGAGCTGATGATCAATCGTATGCCTGGTTTGAATGAAGTAATACCAGTAAAACCTACCCTCCAGAATAGGCGGGTTTTTTACTGAATACTATTGGTTGTTGCTTGTTTTAAAAGATATTGTGTCATTGTGTGTTTTATCTGATGAAGGGAAATATCCCGAAAGCGCTCATCTTGTGATTTTATGGAATAAACGGTTTTAAGGAATAGCAGTGCCCTGTCGCGTATTTGTTTTATGGATTTGTTATGTTACAAAGTTAAGAATAGAGATCATTCTAATGAGCCGGTACGTTTTGTCACTACTTATGGACGAAACACCAGGGGATTTATGAATATAATCCATAAACATTGGAATATTCTTATGGCAGAAGAAAAATTGTACCCTTTCCTGAGGGACAGATGTTCATTTTCCTTTAGGAGAGGATGAACACTAGGTTCAATGTTTAGTCACTATAAGAGGGCTTTTGTTGATTCTAAAGTTTCCATGCAATTTTCTTTAACAGGAAGACCGGTTCTTGGTTGTATATCATGTGGTCACAGTTCATATTGCATTTGGGTCCAAAATACTAGAGAGTTCAGTAGTCGGAATACTCCTGAAATTTTTAATATTGAATTTTGGGCCAATTGTAGTACGGAGTGGGTTATTTATCTTGTTACATGTACATGCTCTTCATTTTATGTAGGGCAAACCTCTTGGCCATTTCGCTTGAGAATTGGGGAACATCTTAGCGATATAAGAAATAAACGTAAGAATAATGCCCTATATAAACATGTTCTTAAGCACCATTCAGCTTCTTTTCTGTTTATTGTTATTGACTGTATTAGGGGTAAATGCAGGGACAAGCCAGGCTGGCATGAGTTACTTAACTTCAAAGAACGAAAATGGATTGTTAAACTTGGTGCATTATTCCCACCTGGTCTTAATGACCAATTTTGAGGGACCAATGATTTGTCTTCAGTTGTTCTCACATTACATTTTGTTGACTATATATATTGGTATTGCTGGTTGTTTTATTCTTTATCCACTGAAGAAGGCATTATTAAGCCGAAACCGGTTTGGATATTCTAGGATAGTAGGGTTATTCCCTCTATCCTTTGGACATTTAATAAATATATTATATTTTTATCAGTGCTGATTCCACCTATTTGCTGGCTTTTTTTGTTCTTGGAGGTTCGTTTTTTTCAGCCGAGCAATTGCTTCACGAGCACCTCTTCTACTTCTTAGGTTGTTAGGTATCAGACCATTTTCTGTAGAACAGACACTGTTTGATGAGGAAAGTTCCACTATATTTTGGAAGCTAACATCCAAACTTCCATTTTCTGTATAATCTTTCTTTTAACAATACTTTTTTTTTTCCTAAAATGGAAGTCCAAAAAACAATTCTTTGTCTAAGGGTGCATTTAGTATCTGACAGTTGATGTACTCAGGCATTCTTAGATATGTGTCCTGCCTAATGAATGATTCCAGGACAGCTGCCATAAGAAAGGCATCAGTCACTGGCTCTCAGGGCTGTCTTCAACAGCTTGGATAGGCAATAGTTTTTGGCAGGCACTACTTAAAGTGCACCTGTCTTCTACCTGCTTTATAATATCTCCTTGAAGTTGGAGCATGTCACTTTAGTATTTAACATCCTTTATTCCTAAACTGGTAGAGGTAGAGATTTTCTTGCATATTCTGCCCAAAACACATCTTTCTTTGCTGTTCAGTGAAGTATTATTGGCAGGCAATGGTTTTAATCATCTGTCCACATGTAAAGAACTAAATGCATTGGTCTCCTGACTGTAAAATGATACAATTTCCCTTATGCAAGTGATGAGGCTTCTTAGGCACTGGTAGTTGCAGTGAAACACTCTTAAATGTATGCATGAATGCTTGTATAGCTGGAGTAACAATAGTATTTTACTCCTCAATAAGCACCTATGTAATACTTATGAAAGTCAGACAGCACCGTGACTCCTCCCCCACACCAGTTATAGTGATATTTAATTAAATGTAATGCAGCCACAAAAGGAAACATCGGGGGGGGGGGGTGCTAATCTAAGCATACAAACTATCTGTCATTGTTATCATAACCAACCAGTGTGTGGCTTTGGGCAGAGTAGCCCAAATCCACATATTCATCTGTTTCAAATTCAGATGAAAATTCAGGGGACAGATCTCTCCATCTTCCTGGAGGGGGAGCTATCAAACAAGAAGCAGGCTGTCCAGGCAGCAGAAGGAAAACAAGGATTTTCTGCCAAGTGATTCCAGACTCTTCATCAAAATAATTGTAATCAAAGATGGGGAGGGCTTAGGCAGGAATCAGCCGCATTTATATAGGAAGCATAAGGACTGTTGCATGCAGCTTCAGGAGGTCAGGTTTGGCCCTCTTGGATTTCCTCAGCAAAAAAACAAAGAAAGCATTTCTTCTCAAGGGCACATAAGTTTCTGAACAAAAGAAGTCAAATATGAGTTTGTCAAGCTACAAGGAGCACAACAGACATCTATGGAAAACTCTCTGATCTAAGAAGCTTTTTATGCACTAGAAAGATGCTCACACCTTGCACTCTTTGTAAAGGGACCCTTTTCGTGAAAGAGGCACAAAGATTACACTCAGGAACCTTATGCAAAGGCCCAAAGAAAAAGGTGGAAAGTGGAAATCTTTATCGGTTGTCTACTGGCCACAAGCACACTTATTGATGACCTTTCTTGGAAATTAAACTTGCATCTGAAAGTTCCCCTTTCACAGATTTAATAGGTGACTTAGTAATACAAATCACATTACAAAGCAGAAAAAGGAAAAATTAAGCTCAGAATCAGTGCTTATAATTCTGGAGGTCACCTCCACAGTACTGAAAGACATATTTCAAAACACTTTCCTGCAAAAAAAAAAATATGTTTGTACCTCTCCCCTATATGTTGTGCATCGTACAGACATCTGCAGTCTGGGGGAGGCATGAGGTATTCCAGTGTATGTACATCTTAAAGGTTTGAAAGTCAGTTCAGATATTTAGACATCCACTTCTGGCATTACTTCTACATGCTATGATTTGTACTGCCAAAACAAGGTCCATTCCTGTTATGGTATAAGAAACCCATAATGCTTAGACAAATTAAACCAAAACAAGTTCAAAAGTCTATTGAACATGTGGGAGAAACAGACAAAAGCACGTTCTGTGAAAAAGAATTGGAAACAGTCGCACACCTTGTTGCTGGATGCAATACACTCATAGCAGAGGGTCTGCACACGGAAAGGCGCAATAATGTGGCAAGATTCTCCCATTGGGGATTGTCCAAACACTATACTATAGAAGGAGCTAAGAAGCATGGGAAACATGAACAACAAATCATTACAGAGAATGATCAAGTGTGCATTACATCACCAACAATTCAAGAAATAGATGTGAAAAAAAAACAGATATAGTAGTTCATGAAAAAAGACAAAAGCAGCAGTGATCACTGAAATTGCTACACCTAGCAATTACAGCGACTCACATGCAGAGAGACACAAAGTCATAAAATATCAGGATCTGCAATCAAAAACGAGATCAATGTGCTAAAAAAAAAAAAAATCGCAAGATGTATAGCAAAGGTCATATAATAATGCTGAATCTTGCAAACCCAGTGTTTGACATAAACAGGGTGGAAAAGAAACTGAAAAACATTTTGCTGCTTGTTTTTGTTAGGCGTGGTTTTGTAATTCCAAGGGACAATAATTTCATTATGTTTTGCACAAATTAAATGGAAAACACAGGAACATTCTTGTTTGTCACACCATTCATTTACTCTGTTGTCATCACATTGTAATTCTAGAACATGGTCAAACCACAGCTCTAAAGTGGTGTGTGCTGCTATTTTGGTGAATACTGAAATAACCAGAAATTGTCTTTGTCTACAAATTTAGTGTGATGTTAGTCCCTGGATTTCATAAACAAGTTACTCATTGAATAAGTCCCTTTTCCAGAGACTAATTCATAAACAAGCATTGTGTGCTGTACAAAACCCTAGCAAGAGTCAATGAGGGACTCTGCCTAACCTGGACTGGGATTTTATTCCAGAGTGAAGGGAGCCTCTGGGTTATGAATCTGTCCCTCCAGCATGTCCTATTTATTTCAGTGCTGAGGTTCAAGTCTCTTGAGCGTGTAGCTCGATGGGATTTGGATTTTCTGAGGTGCAGCATGTCCCTTAATTCCGGGTTGGACATGGCCTTATACGTCAGGCACAGGTCACCTCTGAGCAGGCGGTATGCCACTGAGTAGAGCTGGAGTTTCTTTAACCGGGCAGCATATGGCATCTGTTTGAGCCCTTTGATCCTCTTGGTGAGGTACTTTTGGGGTCTTTCCCGTTGCTGCAGGTGTTTGGTAAGGTACATCCCTCGTAGGTTTACCCCGTGTATCACTTCTGTGTCACTGTTAGACAGAGGCACAGTATACTAACCTCGAAAAAGGGCATAGCAAAATTAATTTAAAATGGGTGGTGAAAGCCAAACACACTCTGGCTAGGCTTATAAATGCCCTAGGGCAGATAGCCTAGTATGAACCTATGAACCTATGAACCTATAAGGTAAGGCAACATAAAGCACATCAACAGGCAGATAGCCTGAATATCTAGCAGTGTGTGCCCAGTTCTTGGACACCATAAGGGCAAACATTCAGGCATGTTGTAGAATTATTGTAGCATCAGCATACAAAGACTGGCAGTTTTATGAATGGTGTAACTCTCACCGTGGCAGTACCTCAGGGAATGTATGTGGTCTGTACTGGAGCTGTGTGACCTGCCAGGTACCCAAGGAAATATTGTCATGCAAGACAAATCCTTATCATGCTACTGGGAAAGGAGGCCCCCCAGTGTTGTGAAGACCTCACTGATGGGAGGCTCTAGAGATGGCCCATCCCACTAGAAATCAAGTTATGTGCAACCCTTTGCATGTGGGTTGTATGAACATTTCAGTGAGCTATTTATGATACAGTGGGTTTTCCCAGGCATCATTCTAGCATAATGGATGCATTCCTAGCCTGCATTCTGTGGATTATAAGCAAATATATAGCATTTCCCACAGCATGCTGGCATTTACTGTAGCTAGGGCTTAGGCATTGTTGGTAGACGCAACAGACAATGCCCATACGAGTATTAGTACCTCCCCAAAAATTAAACAGGTTTTCTCTTTCCGAAGAAAAGGGTTTCATTCATTCGGTTACCAACTTGTCTGTAATTCTGCCAGTCTTACCACAAATGCTTGTGGGATATGTTTAGTGTCCACAAATGGTCCACAAAGAATGTGTGGCAGACATTTTGTCAGGGAGATTGCATCATCAGTATTCATTTCAGCAGCAGTGCAGTCTGTCCGCAAATGGGGCACAAAGAATGTGTGCCAGACATTTTGTCAAGGAGATGCCATCATCAGTATTCATTTCATCAGTGGTGCAGCCTGTTCACAAATGAGCCACAAAGAATGTGTACCAGACATTTTGTCAAGGAGATTGCATCATCAGTATTCATTTCATCAATGGTGCAGTCTGGGAAGAGGTTTGCGACACTCTTCACTCTCTGGGTGATGTTATTCCACAAATACTCTAAACAATGCCATGCCCACCAAGATATTATCACCACCAAGCACTCACAAAAAAACTAACTAGTATAAAAATACAAAATAAAGGATAACGTACTTTCTCAACTTCTTTTTTTTTTTTAATGTGCTTTTTAGAGTATTTGAAGTGTGCTGATTAACGTAATTGGCCATTTTCCTCATGTAACTCTCATCTGCTATTTATTTTGTATGTTTCTTTTGCTGTCCTTATTCTGATGAAATCTGCAATTGATAGAAGCAAACAAAACTGCTAAATATTTATTTAAAGCTATTTCCTGGAGCACATTGCCCTTCTGGAGTTTTCTTATTTTAACTTTCTTATTATCATTTTGTGAGCCACATATGGAATATCCATCCTTAATAAAAGTAAACAGCTTCTACTATGTTATACTAGTAAATTGTCACAGTGGTACAGCCACAAAAAACTGAATCATATTAGTACGTCACATTGTCCCTGGTGTAATCCTGTGATGTTGACAAGTCTTCATCTTGTCTGCATTGATAAAAAAACAATTGGATGCATTTGCAATATCCTTTTCATCACTGATCTTGGGATCAGTATCAGGTAATTTGGTCTGTAATCTCCATCGCTCCTCTGGGATCACATCTGTGTAACTCTACCACTGTTGAACCTCTTCAGTACCTTCACACTAAAGACATGCCCAAAGGGAGAATGAACCAGTTACTCAGTTGTGCCAAAATACATACCATTTTCTGAGGTGGCAAATACTTCAGATCCTGTACTTGGTACATTCCCCAGTCTCAACATGAAATGTAATAACTTCCTTCAAAACACTGCCCTGTTTCTACATTTTTCTTCTGCACCCATTTTTTCTTCCCAAGCAGGCTCACTGCCCGCTTTTTTTTCATGACTGGTGAAACAAAGCACGTATTTAATAATATCACCTTATCACTCACATTCTTATAGATGAATTACAAACATAGGCACACACAAATACAGATAAAGTTCCCTTAGTTAATTCTATCAACCTCCAGAGATACATCTTCAGCCTGATGTCCTTCTTCTATCCAATATATCAGAAGTACTTTGTGCAGTAAGGTTTTGTTTCTCCTGCTAACCTTCTTTCTATTTCTAGATTTGTTCTGCCTACCAAAGTTGCCAGTTTTTCTGGAGTTGCTTTAGACTTGCCTGTGCAACCTTTTTTTTCTTTCCTCATTTTCCTGTAGTTGTACTTCTTCTTTTATTATTTCTGCTGGACACCACTCCTTGTATGACAATGTGTTGATCAGCTGTAGCTTCTTGCAGGTATGCCTTATACCAGTTGTGAAATAGTTTCATAGATTATTACACAAAGAGATTTATATGCTATGCAGCAGATATCCAACATCAATACCAAAGAAGAGATATAGGTTACTTGTTTTCTGCTTCATACCTAATTGTTTCCCCATCACTAGTTTTGTCTTCATTAAACTAAGTTACCTTTGTTATGCACATTAAAAATGCTTTGGGATATTATTCACATAATCACCTGCAGAGTTTGCTGTGTTTGCCTTCTTCATGAAGTCATAAGATAAGTTTGCAGACATCTTGGTTGCATATCAGGTAACAATATTTAGAGTGTTTATGTTATCTCTTACCTTAAAAATGTTATACAATAGTAAATAATATGTCAGAAAAGTACCAGAAAAATTCTGTTTTTTCTTCAATGGATAATCACTTTTTTTTTCACTGGACAATATTTCTGTGGTTTGATTCATATACAACACAGTTTTATTCCAACACAAGTTTGTATTATGTTGTGTCAGCACATAGTTTATGGCACTTGTTACATTTAGGTAATGCCCTACTGCTACACCCTTTCCAGTGTAAATCCTGTGCAACATTGCTTATTTCACTTCCTGCACGTTTGTTATTTGTGTGGTAAGACAGGCAGCTGCAACCTGTGAAGTCTGCCGTTGCTATTTGGAGATGGACATAGAGGTTGGGATCTATCTTGAGGTCCCTGCATTTGGTTCAATGCCATCATTCTATCTCTACTCTCTTCCCAGAGCTTATCTTCCTAAAATGTTTGGTCAAGATTTGCTGAGATTGTGCACAATTTTCTTATACAGATGAAAAGAAAAATGAGTGGGAAATATGAAAAGCCAGAAATGAGAGATGATGATAGTTAAGATCATAAGATCATAGGAGGTTACTAGGCTATCAACCCGGAGGTCATTTTAAGCATACCCATTTCAACCCAATGTAATACCATAGAAGTGCTAGTCAGTACCCAAGATTGCATTTAGTGATGACTGCCCGTGTCCAGGGGGATTTGTGGGTGCTACCTTGGTAAGAATTTATGGTGCCCCATCCACTTGTCCAGGTTCCTCTTGAAGAGTGTCATAGAGGTGCTTTGTTTCACATGAATTAGTAGCCTGTTCCAAAGATATGGCATTCACTGGAAGAAAAATCTGTCCCTCCAGCATGTCCTATTTAAGTCACAGGCCATATTAAAGTCCCTGGAATGGGTAGCCCTACACTCATTTGATTTATGGATATGCAGTACATTAATTAGGTTTGGGTCTTGGATTGCTCTGTAGGCCAGGCATAAGTCTCCCCTAAGATGTCTATATGATATGAAGTATAGTGACAGAGATTTTAGTCAGTCTGTGTAAGGCATATGCAGGAAACCCTTGATCTTCTTAGTTAGATACCTTTGAGGTCTCTCGAATTGCTACAGGTGCTTCATATGGTATGGAAAGGGGAGTTATACCCAATTATGGGCCAGATAAGTGCCAAGTCTAGGGGGTTATAACCTCTTTTACTCTTGAGGCAATATCTTTACTAATCAAGTGTACTACGTGGGAAGCTTTTCTTAGTACGGTAGATATGTGATGGTCGATGTTAAGGTCACAATCAACCGGTGATCCCAGGTCCCTTACTACGTCATGGGTACTTAGGGTATTGTTGTTGATCTGATAATGTGAAGGGACATTGTTTGTGCCAAAGGGAATAATGATGCATTTCTTTGCATTCAGATTGAGACTGTGATTAGTACACCAGTCGTTGGTCTGCGTGAGATGCTCCTGGAGTATACTGAGCTCATTTGGGGATTCAGTGATTGCACCTAGTTTGCAGATATCTGCAAACTTGCTCAGCCACAACCTTTTAGTTTTGACCTGAACTTCTGAGAAGTATGTATGAAACAGTAGGGGGCATAGCACTGACCCCTTTGGCACTCTGCTGGTAACAGGTCTGCTGGTTCATGTGGAGTCACCCACTTTGACAGTGTGTGTCCAGTTTGTAAGCCAGCTGGCAACCCATCTTACAATGAAGGGGTTTACTTTCAGTTTGCTAAGTTTATTGGTAATGTCTGAATGTGGGATTGTGTCAAAAGCCTTTACCAAGTCTAGGTATGCTGTGTGCACAGATCTTCCCTCATCAATGGCCTTGATCACACTTTCAAAGAAATCCAACAGATTTAACAGGCAGAATCTGCCCTTCACAAAGCTGAATTGGGTAGGATCCAGGGTTTGGAGGTCACCTATGTCTTTATTTATGAAGTACATAATGATATGTTCCATGGCCTTACAGATGAGGCTAGTCAGGCTTATGGGTCTGTAATTCCCCAGGTTTGTTGCTAGGCTACCTTTCTGGAGGGGAATAACTGTAGCTGTTCTCTATTCTACAGGAACAAAGCCTGTGGTTAGGTTACAGTTGAAAAGGGTACTTAGAGGTGATGCTAGTTCATGTTTTAGCCTGTTTAGAAGACAGCCTGGGATATTTATTTTATTTGTATTTATTTATTTTCAGTTTGATTACCAGGGAAGTCCACTGAGCCTGAAAGTGCCCATTTTCAGTGGAGGCCCGGGGAGAAAAGCTCCATAAGCAATACAATAAGGGTTACATAATTTTAAAGGTATAATACATGTATAAAATTCATACAGTAAGGAAATGCAAATGCATAAAATGTACAGCATACAGCACAGTTAACAGATATTAGAGAACAACACAGTTTACAGGTATTTCCATTCAGAGCAGCATGATCAACTGTCTTTAAAATAAAAGATCTAAGGTTCTTGTGTTATTATACTAGCAGGGGGGAGACAGTTTGCACGCAGTTGTTCTAATTAAGTAAGGTAAATACTTGCTGTGCAGTCAATAGAAATACTGTGATAGTTACAATATTTACATACTTGGAGTCAGGTGAGAGAATGCTTAATCAGTGACTGACAGCTTAAGTCTGTTGTAGGAGAATAGAAATATAAGTTAGAGGGAAGAGAGGAGCAAGGAGTTTGAAGAACCCATTGGGGAATTCCTTTAAATTTAGGTAGGGTGTAAGCAGGAACATTTCCGTTTGGATGACAGGTATAAGAAAAGTTGGGTTTTGAAGGTTTCTGAGTTTGGTATAGTCCTAAGTGAAGGAGGGGGAGAGTTCCATTTCTTGCCTCGAGAGAAAGAGAGTAGAAGCTCTCCAGCAGGTCGTTTGGGTTTGTGGATAGAAATTAAAATGTGTTGTTCCGATCTCAGAGATCTATTTGGGATGTATGGGGGAAGGATGTTTGTTAAGACTGGGCATTTATCTGGGTAAAATATTAATTTGCGAGTGGTGGTTAGTTGTAGATAGTCTAGGTGGTTAGAGAGTTCTAGTCAGTTCAGAGATTGTAGGATAATGCAGTGATGAGTGGAGGTTTTGGATTTATTTGCAAATTTAGAGATCTTATTATAGCAATTTTCAAGTTTGGAGGCGGAAGAAGTCAGATTTGTTAGAAGTGGGGCTCCATACAGTAAAGAAGGTAAGTAGTTGCCAAGGTATGCCTAGAGGAGTTGGAGAGATAGCGGTTATTCCTGTAGAGCATACCTAATTTTTGGTGGGTTTTCTTTATGTTTTGTTGAATGTGGATATCGAATTTAAGGTGTTCGTCTATGGTAATGCCAAGAACTTTTGCAAAAGGGACCACTTCTATAGCAGCGTTGGTTTGGCTAAGGACTTTGAAAGCATTTTTGTCATAAGAGAAAGCCCTGGCGGGAGGGAAAAGTAGTATTTTTGATTTATTTAAGTTGAGAGACAGATGGTTTTGGTGCATCCAGTTCTCAGTGGTAGAAAATGCTGTTTGGGTTTTAGTCAGTAGTTCAGGAAGGTTTGAGGCGGCACAGACTAAAGTTGAGTCATCGGCGTATTGGATAACTGTTGTGTCAGGGATGACATTGTGAAGGTTATTAATGAAGATGTTGAAAAGCATGGGTCCGAGGATGGACCCCTGGGGAACGCCGGTGGGAGTTGGTAAGAAGGAAAAGGTAGAGTTCTTCCATCTGATAGCTTGAGATCTGTCTGATGGGTAACTGGAGAACCAGGGTAAAGTATTAGGGGAGAGATTGAGGTTGGCGAGATGAAAGAGAAGGTGTTTGTGGGAAATGGTGTCAAATGCTTTAGAGAGATCTAGGAGTACTGTGGATACTAGGAGTCCAGAATTTCGGGTTCGATTGACTGTTTCTAGGAAGGAGAGTAGGGCAGTTATGGTGCTATGGCCGGGGCAGAAGCCATGTTGGGTGGGTGTTAGGAGTTGATTCTGGGTTAAGAAAGACATAAGTTGGTGGTGGACACATTTTTCTAGAATTTTGGAGATTGGAGAGAGTACGGCAATGGGGCGGAAATTGAAAATATTGGTGTTTTTGCCTCCTTTGTGAAGAGGAAGAATGTAGGCTGAGCATCAGAGTTTGGGTACATATGATTCTTTTAAGGATCTATTTATTAGGATACTGATTGGGAGAGCAATACCATCAGCAGCACATTTGAGGAAGGAGGAGGGTATGTTGTCAGGGGCATTGGGGCATGGCTTTAGTTTGGATATGAGCCTTTTTATAATATTGGTTGAAACTGGCTTGAGCTGGAATTT
This sequence comes from Protopterus annectens, assembly GCF_019279795.1. Taxonomy (NCBI): domain Eukaryota; kingdom Metazoa; phylum Chordata; order Ceratodontiformes; family Protopteridae; genus Protopterus; species Protopterus annectens. The sequence continues at coordinate 1,167,954,782 of NC_056746.1, forward strand.
AAGGGGGCAGTTATTAGGGTTATTGGGTGGTGAAGAATGAGAGTTGTGTGGATTGTTGTTCGGGAAAGTTTTGGTTAGGTTAGCTATGGATTCTGTAAAACATGAGTTGAAATGTGAGCTCAGTTCAATGTCAGTTATACTTGGGTCAGGGCAGGGATTATTCCGGGACCCTGGATGGAAAAGGGAATTAACTGATTTACAGAATTGTTTAGGGTTTTTATAATTGTTGGACTGAAGCTTATTGTAGTAGTTTTTTTTGTCCATGGTGATTAGTTTTTTTACATGGTTGCGGATTTGGGTGTATTGGAGCAAGGTAGTAGGCAGTTTATTTTTCTGGTAAAGCTTCCAGGATATGTCCCTGTGGTGCATGATTTGTTTTGTTTCTTTGGACAGCCAAGGAGCAGTATTAGCTTTGACTCGTTTGTTTCTTAGAGGGGCTTGGGAGTTAAGAGCATTTAGGAAGACAGAGTTGAAATGTTCTACAGCTTTGTCAAGGGGAAGAGTATTTAGGATTTGCCAAGTCATTTATTTAAAAATGTTTGAGAAAGTTGTGGGGTTGAAGTTGCTAAGATTGCGAGTGGGAATGTAATGGTGTTCATATTGGGTGGAGTTAGCTGAGCAATGAATGAAAGTAGGGAAATGGTCACTAAAGGTGTCTGGGATAGTGCCAGAGTGAATAATTTTGTTTGGATGGGTGACTAGGATCCAGTCTATGATGGATCCTGGGGGGTGAGTTTTGTTAGGACAGGTGGTTGAGTGGATTACTTGGGTGAAGTTGTAGAGGTTAATGGATAGGGAGGGAGAAGGTGTGTTGATTTTATTCCAATCAATATTAACGTCACCTAGAATGTAGGTTTCATACTTTATTTCAGTTGAGGCTCAATAAAGAATATTTTGAAGGGTAGAGATGTTGTCGCCTGGGGAGATATATAGGGAAATAATGCAGATATTCTTATGTTTATTCAATCATAGGAGACTTGCTGTTAGTTCAGTATTTTTGAATTGTGGAGTTGGGATTTGAAGAGGGATTAAGGAAAGAAGGTTAGAGTAGATTAGAGCAGAGCTGCCACCTTTTTTATTTAATCGGTCATTTCTGTGGATATGGAAACCAGGAGGTAAGATTTCGGAGTCGGTGATATGGGGTTTTAGCCAGGTTTCCGAGATGGCTAAGATGTCAGGTTGGTTGTGGCTAATCCAAGCTTGTACTTGGTGAACTTTGTTGTTAAGGCTCTGGGCATTGATTGTGAAGAACTTGAGTGTTGTGAGAGAAGGCAGAAGATGAAGGGGATGGGGGGAAAGGGTTATATGCAGTCGGAGAAGTAGGGGTTGGGGGGAAGGAGTTGTTTGTAGTAAGTCAAGGGCCAGGGTTGGGATGAATATCTCCTGATAAGGCTAAGACATTACAGGAAATAACTTTTAGCCTTTTGGGTTTGTGTAATAGGAAGCTGGTTGGGGCTAGCAGTAGTTTATGAGTAAAGGTTTTAGTTGTGGTGGACAAGTGTTTGGGAAAGAATAGCTACAGTAGGTTAGGTGGAATAAGAGAAGAGGATATAGAGTGGAAATGAGTGCATAAAAGTGGTTGCAGGTGAGTGTAAGGGATAGTTTGAGTAGAAGGTAGGCATGAGGGTGCTTTGGAAGAGTAAGAACTAGCATAGTAAAGTGGAATTAGTAGTACAAGAGGGAGCAAGGGACCCAGACAGTATAGAGGATTGGGGAGGGCATGTTTAGAATGGGGAGTATTGAAGGGAGTAGTATAGTGGAAGTGAACTGGCTATTGGGGAGGAGAGATATGGAAGTAGATAGGGTTGTATTAATTTACAAGGAGGAGAGGAGGAGACTAAGAGTAAAGAAGTGTAGGGGATAATGGAGTGGGAGGAGTAAGAGTGGGTGGGGTGATGAGGAGAGAACTATGATTAGTTAATTGATATGGGTGAGAGGAGTATGGGAAGAATAAATGTAGAGGTGCTAGGGGTGGGTGAGATTAGGGGGAAGGGTAGAGGAGTGGAGTGAGCCCACAGGGCGAATGGAGCGGGTAGAGACAAATGATGGTAACAGTTCAGGAAGAACAATCAGTAAGAAAGCAGACTACTGAAGGTAAGTCAAGGTGTGGGTAGGTATAGAGGTGAGGGAGCCAATAGTTACAGTTGTAGGAGGACAGCTGGGTTGTTGTAGTAAAAATAAGAGGAAGAATGAGATTATGCCATGATTAAGTGCTGGAAGCCAAAAGAATGAAAATAATTATACTATAAGCTGTAGGATAGGCATATAAACTGTAGGATAGGCATATAAGGTTTCATCTGGTCCCATAGAGGCTGTGTTTTTTTGCCTTGGACAGGGCTTTGAGGACCTGCCCTTCAGATGTGTAAGGTGGTGGGGAAGTTTGAGGGAGGCCTTGTTGTAAGTTAGGAGGGAATAAGGGAGTGACATTTTCTCCAAACCTATCCCCTAGCAGGTTTGCTATTTCTATGCAGTCAGTCAGTGTGTGTGATACCACTGGCCACTAGTTCTGCACATGCTTGGGCCCTACCCTTTAGGTGATATATATATATATATATATATATATATATATATATATATATATAGACCTTATGGTTATCCTTGGCAGTACTTGCTAGGTTTCTCTCAAAGGACATCTTGGAGGATTTGACAAGTTGTCTTATTTGCCTGTTGAGGCTGAGGAAGGTGTTTTCCATTATTGGGGTCTTGCCTTTGTTTTCTATGACAGAAACTTTTTGTGTTGATTGCAGAGTTTGTTCATGCTGGATGTCTACCACAGCAGCTTGTTTTTGCTTGGGGCTTGGGCTTTGATTCTTTCTGGTACAGCCAAGTTTATACACTTCTGCAAGTGACTGTACAGGGCTTTAGTGTAAGATTTGGTGTAGTTACCACTTTCAGCTTGGGTTGGGGCTAGGAATGCATTTATACCTTCGCCTAGGAGGGTACAGTTTGCCTTGGTGAAGTTTTTCAGTCTGATTTTACCCTTTGCGAGTTTTGGTGTTAGTGTCAGTTCGAAGGTGACTGATTTGTGGTCAGTTTTAACTAATGAAGGTCCAGCAGTTGCAGCAGTGCACCTGTTTGACATGTTGTTGAGGACCAGATCTAGAATGTTTGCTCCTGTTGTCGGGATATGGACAATTTGTTCCAGGGCATTTGAATTCACAAATGCAAGGAACTTTTGTGCTAGCGAGTTTGGGCTAGAGTAGGTTTTCCAGTTGATGGTGGGATAATTGAAACCCCCCATAACCAGTGTGTTCGGTAAAATTTGAATTGTTTTCAGTTTGGTTAAGTAGGCTTCATGGGTGTTGTGACCCATGAAGGGGGATCTATAATTGTCTAGGACTTGAATGGGGGTCTTAACCACTGTAACCTGGACCTGGAGTAACTCCATGGAGTTGTCCAGCCTAACTAGATGGGAGGTGAATTTATCTCTAATATAGATTGAAACGCCACCTCCTTTGGTTTTCCCACATTTATTTTGTGGTCTTTAGGGAAGAAAAGGTAAACAGTTACAAATAAACCATAAAATAGAAAATTAATGATTATGATAAACATGGTTAACTTCTGTTTTACCCCTGTTTCTGATCATTAACTGCACACCTGTGCTGATTGCAAAAGATGATTGTGTAGAACTTAATTTGCATTTTCAAGAAGTGCAGTATTATTATGAAATATATAGGTTGTAGCTGTGTCAGTATCAAAGTCTGCAAGACAGGCAGACCACTGTTATGGGTGACGTCTGCCAAAATCTCAACTCAGATATTTTTCTGCTTCAGTGTCTGTATGTGAATTGAAACCGCAAACTTTGTCTAAGGTAAAGAACAGATAAAAGAAAAATTAACTGTTATGATTAATTACTTCACTCTTAAAACTATAGTTAACTTCAATTTATTCCAATTCCTCTTGTAACAGTAATTGAAATTGTTTATGACTTTTACAACTGAGATATTCTGAAATCAGGCAATCCTTCATTGCCCTCTTCAGCACAATACAATATTTTACTATTTCAGTCTTAATTTGCAAAATGCACAACTTAGCACCATGTGTAATGTTTCTCTGCACTGTTTATAAGTATGTTTCAATTTTAAGTGTCTTTTTATTTATTTAAAATCAGAATTATTCAGCTCTATTTTTAAGTTCCTTACTTCAAACAACTCCAAAGTCCATTGTTAAAAATCTATCAAGACTATAGAAATGTGTGTATGTTTACATACATAGGAGTATTCATTTATGGAGTGTTTTCTTTTAATGTAATGGTTACTTTTAAATGTATTTAATTTTACTTTTACTGTATCTTGCCATTAGTAACAAGGTGCATATAGGTACAGACTTTCATGCCAGACAATGGGGTGAGGGAATACAGAATAATCATAGCAAATTAATTCGGGGAATACTGTTTCTATTATCTAAACATGACACCCCAACCCCATGAGAAAACAGATGCAGTACATCTCAGTATATGTGTTTTGTATGAGTATAGAGACATGCCAGACTTACTCAGTCTTGGAATAGAGAGAGTAAGGGGACATTAACAGTTTTTGCTGTCAGTAGCTGTAGTGAAGAATTCCCTCTGTGCAACAATGTTAGTATTATCATGAACATTTTGTTCTTGCAAAGTAACAAAAGGGAGCATTTTTTGTCTTTTATATAACGGGTGATTAAAATAAATAGGTTCTGGCAGTGTTTATGGAATTAGTTACTTTTGGTAGTCCAACATTGAGAAAGTAACAAGAAACTCTTAGTGACAGGGAGAAACTGAAAATAAAAGAAAAGATGAAGCACGATCTTTGGCTGCTGAAGCAGACAGGAAAATAAGTTGTTTGGATTCTGGGCTTAGCAGTCCTCATCTGCTGTCAGTGTCTGTCTAGAATTGTGTGTATCACTGGTGCATGTTTGCTGCCCACATAGAAAACAAATGTATCCTTGTACCTTACACTGCTGGTTTTCAAGTAAACAGACAAAGTTGCTGCTGTAAGAAGCAGTTTAGAAAATAGAAGCTCTACCTGGTAAAGCATGGTTTGTCTTGCTATGTCCACAGACATTAAGGAAGGGACAAGTAGCATCGCACATAGCTCGTTACTGTATGAGAAATGACCATGGGCAGGCGTGTTAGGATTCATTGCACAAGCTAGTACTACAGAGAAGTAAGTTGCATATCAACTCATGCAAAATGGTGGAGCTGCAATAAGTAACAATGGCAGCAACATTTATTTTCTATAAATGCCATTATCATTGTGCCAGAAGGTAATTAATCTGCATGTGACATGATCAAAAAACTGAGAAGAACGCTTCTTAAAAAGTTGGCCTTTGATTGCTCTGTTGTTTTTAGCATTAGGCACCAACAAACTAGAACTGATAGGCAAGGTTGTTCTGGTTTGTCTAGACAGAAGTCTTTGTGCAGGCAAACCAAGTAGGTTGTTATGGGGTATATTTCTGAGATTAATTAAATTCAAGAAGACATCGGTATTGTCACGCTTTGACCTCTCTAGTAATTGCTTTGCACTTTGTACTGCACGTTCAGCAAGGTGTTTGACTGTGGGTATTCAGGACTACTAGTAACATAAATAAAGTCCCACTGTTTTGCAAAGCTCTGAAACAATTGACTGGAAAATTGAGAACCGTTGTCAGAAATAACCTAGTGTGGACTACCATGGACTGAGAAATGATGTTTCATCTTAGTAATAACAGCACTGGACATTAGGTTAGGTAGCAAATCGATCTCAAACTAGTTTGAATAAGAGTCTACCAACATGAAGTAATAATGATTGTTCCACTCAGATATGTCAGTGGCTACTGTTGACCAAGGTAGTTCAACAATTTGGCTTAGCTGAAGTGGCTCTTTTTGCAAATGTGGCTTAGTACCATTGTATACTGAACAAGAAGAAAGCACTTTATCAATGTCTTTCAATAGAGAAGGCCAAAGTTCAAGTCCTCTTGCCCTTCTTTTGGTAGAATTGGAACCTGGGTGGCCACGATACAAAATCAGAACGTATTTACATTGTAAGGAAACAAGAACAATAACTTTTGGACCTTTGAAAATGATACCATCTTCCATCAGCATCTCATCTCTGTATGGAAAATAAGGTTGTACTTCTGGCGGTACACAGGATTGCTTTGATGGCCATCCTACAATGATGAAGTGGTTGAACTTTTGCAAAATTGGATCAGTCTCTGTAAGATCTCTCAGCTCATCAAGTCTTGTGGTAGAAAAATTATGCACTTCCATGACATCAAAGTTAAAATTCTCTGCATCAAGTTGTTCCATGGTAATTCTGGGCAATCTGGATAAGTTATCAGCCAGATAAAGAAGTTTGCCTTTTGTACAGACCATGTTGAAATTATACTTTTGAAATTTGAGCGTTATTCTTTGTAGTGTTGCTGGAGCTGAATGCATAGGCTTCTTTAAAATAGTGACTAGAGGTTGATGATCAGTTTCTATCTGGATAGCTTGGCCATAAATATAATCATGGAACGTCCAACATGCAAACACAATTGTCAAAAGTTCCTTCTCAATTTGAGCATACTGCATCTCAGTTTGGGTAAGAGTTCTAGATACATAGATAACACGTCTGCAATCTTGAAGAATAACTGCACCAAGATTGAACTTTGAAACATCACAGGAAAGAACTACTGGTTTGTGGACATCATAGTATCTTAATGTAGGTGAGTTGGCAATCTGATGTTTGAAGTTAGCAAATGCTCTCTGGTGTTGTTTTTACCATGAGCAGGCAACATTGTTGTGTGTCAGCTCTCTTAAAGGTGCTGATAACTCACTAAAGTCTAGAATAAATTTGCCCAAATATTTAACCATACCAAGAAAACGCTGTAGGGCTTGGACATTGTCTGGAGCTAGCATCTCTAGAATGACTGCTTCACTTCATGTGCTCTGTCCAGAACTTTCCTGAGGTTTCTGTCATGCTCTGCTTCACCATTGCCTCCAAACAGTAAATGATCAAATATTTTGCACACAGGTAGCCTGAAAAAATTTGCTCCATTGCATGCTGAAAGACTTCACTTGCAGAATTTATTCCAAAAGGCATCCTGATCAATATGTATCTACCAAATGGGGTACTGAATGTAGTCAGTAGTGAAGATTTGCGATCAATGGTTACTTGCCAAAATTAACTCTTTGCATCTAAGACAGAAAAAAACACTGCCATTTGGCATGATGGTAGCATTCTCATCTACTGTATGCATAAGATGATTAGGTCTCTTTAATGGCTTGTTCAAGTCTCTTGGGTCAAGGCATATTCTGATTTTATCTGCATTTTTCTTATAAGCAGCTACCATGGAGGACACCCACTCAGTTGTTTCTGTGACTGGACAAATCGCACCTTCCTGCACCATTTTGTCTAACTGGATGTTGACATTGTCCTGCATAGCTATTTAAACTCTCCTTGCTGGTCTGACCACTGGACTGACCTCTGGGTCTATTTTCATGCAGTACACAACTGGAAGTTTGCCTAGCTTGTCGTCGAAAGCATCAGCATAATCTGAGAAAATAACATTAGCAAAGCTGGAACTGGGACATATGCTTACGTGATGTACTTCTTTGGCAAAAGAAAGCAGTTTCATTCTCAGATGGTCTCTGAGATGTAATAATGATGACTGCACAGGTCTTCTAACTACATAAAATTACAAGCTGTAACTGTTCCCAGCTCAATAGCATGAAAGCACTACAGAGCCTTCGGTTTGAATCTCTTCACCTCCATAAGCAACAAGCTTTGCACTACTGGCCAAATTAAGTTGCTCACCAGCCCTCACTTTAGCAAATGTTTCTGCTGACATTACATTACACTTTGAACCAGTGTCTACCTTGAGCTCTTTGGGTTTGCCATTGATCAGGACAGTACAAAATACTTCATTCTTTGCTAAAAAAATCTACTGCATTAACCTTTTCACCAACCAATGATACACCATCTACATAGAAAGTAGGGTTACAGCTTTCTACACGATCAACTTGCTTTTTTGAGTGACATTTCTTAATAACTGAATAAGGCTTGCTTGATCTGCAAAATTTTTGAAAATGGATGCATTTTTTTACATATGTGGCATTGCTGACCAAATGCTAAGCATTTCTCTCTTTTAGACTCATGAGTGACTCCATAATTACGACATTTAACAATAGGACTTGACTTGGGTTTTGCTGACTCACCCTTATACTGCACTGAGCATGTCCTTTTTATCTTGGAACTTGCTAGAAAGCTACAAGGTTTCCCCTGGTAGACCCACAGGAGTTGCAGCTGCCATGTGCTTAAGCCTGTCTCTGCTTGCCATGTGCTGCATGCTGTCTACATTTGCTCTAGAGGCTGTTGAAACCATGATCATCAATTGCTAGCATACTTTTGTGCCTTTCTGTGAGCTCATGGATTTGATAAATCTCTATGGCTTTGCTTAACGTTAAATCACTGTCATGAAGCAAAATCTTTCTCACTGCAGCAACATTAACACCACACATAAGCCTGTCCTTTATTAACTCATCTTTCAAGTCACCAAAGCTACATATCTTGGCCTTGTTTCTCAAGTCCGTAATATAAGCTGCAAAAGTTTCACCTGGCTTTTGGTCACTTGTATAAAATAAGTGCCTAATTTACATTTTAAGCACTCAGGGTCCTCCCTTGATTCAGCCGGCACCACAATATGATGCCCCCCTCTTCCATATACTGTTGGCGCATACAAAAATGAAAGCTGTCTTTCAATGACCTCTGACCCATCTATGTTAAGCAAAATGAATGCCCTCAAATGTGCATCTTTGTCAGAAAAAGCTGCGTGTATGAAAATATATTTCTGCTTGAATACTCTCCAATTTTCAGCTATATTATGATCAAATGCAAGTGGACTAGGTCTGCGAAATGCCTGTGCCATATCAACACACAGTAATGAAGGTGCTTGAAGTTATATATGAACATACACACACAAATATATATGCCAGAACCTTTGTGCCAATACTTGTAATTATGCCCTATAGCACAACAAACTCTTTGAAATAACTGCACTTTGCCAAATAAATCTCTATAGCACAAGAACACTTTGAAATCAGTGTACTTTGTGAAACCACTCATCAGTGTAAGAAATACTTCAAAATGACTGTACTTTGTGAATAAACTGTACACAATGGAAAAAGCTCAGACTAAGAAACATTTCAAGATAAATGCACTTTGCAAATAAACTGTACACAGCATAGAAACTTTCAAAATGGCTATACTTTGTGAAATAACTCTGTACAGTGTAAGAAACATTTTGAACTGGCGGCACTCTGCAAATAAATGTACACAACACAAGAAACTTTTCAATACTGCGGTGGTGGTGCTGCGGTAGCATTGTCACCTCACAGTAAGACGTTGTCCTGTTCAATTCTTAGCTAGAGCGCCTTCTGTGTGGAGACATGCGTGAATGGGCATACCTTCATTGAAGGTTGTGCGTCAGGGCTGGCAACTCGGCATGTAAAAATCTACTGCCAATCATTAGCGGACCGGAGTTCCACTGTGGCGACCCCTAACCGGGAAAAGCCGAAAGACACAACAACAACAACACAAGAAACTTTTCAAAATGGCTGCACTTTGACTGCACTTTGCAATATAACTGTACTTTGCACCCACACAAACTCTTTGAAATAATTGCACCGTAATAAAGCACATGCTCTGCAAACACTTTGCACACTTTGAGATGCTTTGAACAACTCTAATTATGCTTGACTGGCTTCGGACAATGCAAAATAGTAGTTTGTGCCCTAACATGGTCTTTTACTAAAAAACATACAGTTACCTTGCTCTTTAAGCTTAATTTTCCCTTTTATTGTACTCGCTATGCCCTTTTAATCTCTTAGCATGGTCATTATACTTTTCTTGTGCCCATTTTACTTGAAACATGTTCGTTATGCAAACCAAAGGTAGTTCTGAGGCTCACATGAATATCTCTAGTAGTTTTATCAAATATCGTGGTTTTGAACATTTCATTTTTTAATAATACATTTTGTGCTACTCGTTTGATCATAATGTGCTTTGTGCCTTACAAATGCTCCGTTTCATTTTCTTTGCCAAATAAATCATTTGTGCAAGTTTTTGTTACCTTAAGTTCATTTCTGCCTTTTTTGTTTGTCTGAGCTCCATTTCACTCAACTAGTTCAATCTGCCTTCACCTTCAATTCTGCACCTCATGGCTTGAAGAAGTTGTTCTCAAAATCCCGGTTCTGACATCATGTTGCTCGTCTAGTCAGGATAAAACAGACGAACATTCGTGGGTTCAGTTCAAGCAGCTTTATTACACACAAACACATCAGAAATGAGGCTTTGTAACTTAAACTTAAATAAACTTATAAACAGACTGACTACCACACTCATACATGTTAACACTCTGGCTGTTTTCTGAAAATGGCACTGCTGCCTGCACATGCTCACTATTTACATGCATGTGCTTACATCTGGAAATGCTTCTTAAAGGTACATACACACACTGTAAGTTTTGGCCTCTAGAATACTCAGTATGTCTCTTGATACACTACTCACCCATATGGATAAGAATGTCTGTTTCCCCAATGCACCATGTGTGGCTTCTCGGACATTGGCAACTTTCTTGAAGTAACAGTTGTTAAAAAGTACACATGTGTTGCAATAAAGGTCCCAGCTGGTATCTGTACACAGGTAGTACTATGTCAATAGGAAAGGCTTTCATTGTATAAACTGTCAGGGAGTGTACAATGTGCATGGTTTAATAACCACTGTGTTCATAAAGCAGACTGGCAGTGCCCATGATCCACACATCTGGCAAACTCCACAGGGCCATCTGTTTAGTAATTAGAAGTACAGCAATGCCATGATTCACACATCTGGCACACTCCACAGGGCCATCTGTTTGGTAATTAGAAGTACTACAATGCCCATGATTCACACATCTGGCGCACTCCACAGGGCCATCTGTTTGGTAATTAGAAGTACTACAATGCCCATGATTCACACATCTGGTACACTTAAACCAACGCAAAACCACAAGTAGACCTTGAAATACCACCAGAAAGAATAGACCAGGATCCACAAAATGATATGATTTAGCGCTTTCGTTTTTAATAAAAAATTCTTCAGAATAACAAGTGCAGAGAAGCTGACCCTATTTATACACTCACATATACCCTTTCCCCAATTACTTGTAAGCAATTAGTTAATAAAAATAATGACATCACAATACCAATTACAAAAACAATTGAATCTAAAAGGCACATAGTTACATAAATACAAAATTCCATAGATGTACTGAAATACAAAACTAAAAATAGCCACAAATTCCAATATGTATGTATGTTGTGTTTTCAGTTATATATAACCTTCTGCTTTTAATCTAAGTATATAACTAATGGAAATATTACTGTTTAGACCTGGTTCTTGTGTTGCATTGGTTCTCAGCTGCCACCTGAGTTCCTTAGCCTCCAGGTAATCATTAAGGGGTCCACCTCTATCACCTAATACAACTTGTTCTAAAATAGAAAACTTAAAGTGGTGTCCTTCATTATTTTTAATATGTAGAGCCAAGACATTCTTGATGTCTTGTTTTTTGATGTCATAATAGTGTTGATACACTCTGCTTTTAAGTGCATTGATCATCTTCCCTATGTAAAAACAAGGACATTGGGTACAAATTGCTAAGTAGACGACCGCCTTACTGCTACAAGAGAATTTCTTTTTATGTACAAATTTCCCATAATTTGGTATAAGAATCTCCGACCCTTCAGCTATGTATTGACATTGCATACAGAACCCACATTTGTACAATTTGCAAAACACTGGAGCTACTATGGCCGCTATTGACATCAAAGTGTCAAAACTTTGATCATGAATACCTCGAACTTGAAAGTTCAAAGACTGACAATATCAAAGATGTGGAACATCAAATTTTTTCCCAGGGAAAGAATTTGGTGGGCCATTTCCACCGCTTCACTATTTCCTCCACTGTGGTGCGATCTCGGAGTTGGTATATTTAAGTAGGGGGGGTGTGGGAGGCACAGCCCCCCACATTAGAAATAGTTTGTAGTGTTCGTGTGTTTCACATTTTGTACTGCAACAACGATTTTTTTTCCCAGGGAAAAAAATCGCTGTTCTCAGTCTTCAGGGTTTTCAGCTTTCATGGTTTTGGGTTCGATGTCATAACATTCGAAGTTTTGACACTTTGATGTTATGATATAGACCCCTGAAGATGGTGACTGCAGTCATGAAATTAAAAGATGCTTTTTTTTTTGGAAAGGATAAGTGCATACCTACAAGATTCTTGTTTCTGCAATATTACAGGGCACATATAAAGACTTACTGTTGACATTTTCATTGGCTGATGAAACTCAAGTTGAATTTCCCATGATTTATTTGCTGTATAAGGTTCAGGAAAAGGTTTGGAAATTCCTAAGGAATGTCAAGTGATATTATGGGCCTCATTCTTTGAGAGGATATAAGGGATGTCCCGCAATAAATATAATTTTTATTAAAATACATAAATAACTGTTTATGGATATTGTTATAATAAATATAAATGACACTAATCACTATACAGAGACATAATATGACTATATTTTTCAAAGACATAGCAGCTGACATAACTTGTTTACAAAAAATATATTTACATTCTTAAAAAATGTTATTTGTTGTCATCTAACAAAGCATTTTATTATGTTTTAATTAATTCTGATGATAAGGATGAGGGAGTTACCATGACTATACATTCTATTGATTTTGAAAGTTTTGAACATGTATAAAGACTCTAATGCTAGAATTATTTCAGTAAAGTTGCAGTATAAGCACTTTATTTTTTCTTCAGAACTTATTTATGCTTCTTTCACATACTATATTTCATTTCTGGAAGATATATGCGTGGACATCTATAACTTAATGCTAAGCACATTATTCTAACAGGGGATGTTAATGTAGAGCTGACAGGTTTAACTTGTGAAGGGAATGCTGATAAACTGAAAGACGTCTCACAACACTTTGATCTTACAGTTGTTTGGAAGATACAATTCTTCACTTATAAAGGTTATACATATTTAGGCCTAACATACAAAAATACTCAGTACTGGGTTTTTTAATTTGCTAATGATATACACATTTTCACTAGATAACTTTCCAACCATACCCTTATTATGGTAGGGGATTGACAAACTGTAAAAACAAGGAATGGCAGAATTTTATGACAAAGAGATTACTAAAGGTATCAACACATTTTGGAACAAGGACAAGCATCTATCTTTTTTTAATAAAATATCTGTTAAGTCAGGCATATGTTGCAGGAATTTTATTTCAATTAACTCACATAGGAGTAGTAACAAAAAAAGTGTCTGAAAATTTTGATAGGTAATATCTATTAGAACACAACACAAATTCAGGTATTATATAATACTAAAATATTTAGGGACATCCCCATCCCACCCCCCCCCCCCCCCCAGTAAGGAAACCTCCATAAAAAACTTCTCCAAAGCCAACTTCATGCTACTCAAGTCAGAAGTGACAAACGTCATGACACCCATGCAGACGGGAACGGAAAGTTCGACTACTGAGTCCTACACTAAGGCACTGTACGAGCACATCCACTCATGCATGAATCGTGCCATCCCAAGTAGAACCAAGATGCACTCCTCCAAAAAAAAGGAAGCCAATCTGGTGGTCCCCTGGCATAAACAAACTTTACAACAAAAGGAAGAAACTGTTGCAGAAAAGAGGAAAATCCCAGGATGCAAAAAACCCCTTACCAGCTTCAGTAAAAAGCTGAGATCCCCTCATAAAATCCTTCAAAGCTAGTTACAAAAATAAAATTGCCAAAGATTCCAAAGACAACCACAAGGCATTCTAAAGTTATATCAAGAATCTAAATGGCAATGCTTAGATCTGCTCTGAGCTACAACAGAATGGCATTAAATGTACTGATCCCAAGGATATTGCCAGTATCCTGGCAGATCGATTCAGTGCCAACTTCACCCCCTAAATGGCCCATCTCAATACCAGAAGATTGCCAAATTCCAGTAACAATGGTCACACAGGTAAAAAATGCACTCTCCAAAGCTAAGAATACAGCATCCATGGGACCAGATGACATCCCGGGCTGTGTACTACATGAACTACAAAATGAACTGGCACCTCACCTAAGTGTCATGTTTAATCATACCCTTACCTCAGGCTTCATGCCCACTTAGTGGCGCACAGCTACAGTTATCCCACTCCACAAGGGGGGATCCACCTTGGATCCCAGGAACTACCGCCCTATCAGTCTGACGAGCCTGATCTGCAAGGCCATGGAACGTATTATCATGGAACTTATAAACAAACACATTGGCAACCTTAAAACACTGGACCCCACCCAGTTTGGGTTCGTGAAGGGCCGATCTTGTCTCCTGAACCTGATTGACTTATTCGAATCAGTCTCCAGAGCCGTGGACAAGGGTAAGGCAGTCCACACAGCCTATCTGGACCTTGCCAAGGCCTTTGACACCATTCCCCACTCTGGAATCATAGATAAACTTATTAAGCTGGGCATTAATCCCTACGTCGCTCGATGGGTTGCCAACTGGCTTACTGACAGAACCCACGCTGTAAACGTAGCTGACTCCAAATCCAGCTCCAGACAAGTGACAAGTGGAATACCTCAGGGTTCAGTCCTGGGACCTCTTTTGTTTGGCATCTACTTCTCTGAAGTACAGGCCAACACTAAGGGACTCTGGTTAACAAAGTTCGCAGATGACTGCAAACTGGGAGCCATTATTGAATCCCCAAATGATGTTTGTATAATACTAATATTTAAGCAATAACTGACAACATTGGTGTGGTATATTAAGATTTACCCACAGTTGGTTTGGTTTAATCATGAGGGCAAAACCCAAGTGGTTAAATAAAGCCAACCATGGGTAAATCTTAATACACCACACCACGGAGTCGGCTATTGCTATTATACAATGACATTATTTAAGAAAATAAATACTTACTTTTCTTAAATAATGTCTTTGTATAACAGCGCCGTGCTGTCCTTCCGTGGCTGGTACATATCCTGTTGCCTTTTTTGATGTACTGTGCATGCATATGGGACTTGCGTCCCCACACATACCCAGTACATCAGTGCTTTGGGAAGGAATGGAGAAAAGAATGTCTCTGTTGCTCTGTTTTTGTTTTCTTTCTTTTTTTTTTTTAAATGAAAAAAAAAATGTTTGGAACAGTTTAGGGGTAAGAGAGAGACAGAATGGAGGAAATACAAGGAAAATCAGGTACGTCTCTTTAGTTTTGAATAACGTACCTGATTTTCCTAGTATTTTCTCCATCCTGTCTCTCTGCTATGTCTGGAGTCCAGATTACAGATTTGTTTTTATTTTTGTTAAAAAAAAAATAAAAGTTACAGTATATAGCAACAGAAAAAATTCTGGGCAACCAGAGCTTTTTCCATTGATATATGCTAGGATTTACAACTGGCACACTGATTGGGCTGACCAATCAGGGTGTTTGTTTTGGAATATTATTTAACCAGTCATTGTATAATTATTTATTTTTTATTTACCCTTTGTTGACCAAGTTAGTTCTACTAGGGTCATGGCCTTTTTTCAGGAGAGACCCATGGTGATATTTCTCCTAGTACAGGAAATTTAGTCAGGGCATCGGAGAGCTTCCCCAACACTTTTCAATAGTTGCTGTGAGATCTTTTACATCTACCTAAACTACCACCAACTCAAGAATGGCACAGTCAGGAGTGCAGCACCCCTCTTAGCAATTTGATCACCTGGAATGGGAATAGATCCTACAGACTTCTGGTCTTCCAGCACCAAAGATGAGGGTGCTACCTGTTGTACCACTGACACTGCTGAGAATGCTAATAGAAGAAGTAATGTAATAATATAATGTTAACTGAATAAATAGTTCTTAAAATACAATTTATATTGTAAAAACATGTAGGTGATGTTAACTTTTTTGGGAGTTAAAAAAAGGTTGGAGCAGGTAGCTTGTTTGCCACATGACCAAATTGAATTATCATATATCATGTGAAATGGGCCAGCTGATGTGAAAAATGCAAAGGGATTTTTCTCCTTTTTCACAAAGTGGAGTGATTTCAGAACTGATTGCATTAAATATTGGAGACACATCATCAAAAAGTGGGATGGGGATCTTCCCCCACTGAAAATCAAATTCATCTATTAGGCTTTGGTCATCTTGCTTCAGCAAGTAATGCATTTTTTTATGCTAGGCATAGAAATGAATCTAGACCCCTTAGGCTTTTGGAACATCTTCCTGCTCTGCACCCCTAAAGAACCACATGTGCTTCCTATACTCTTGTCATAGTAACAAGTGGTAGAATTTAAGTCACCTTATTGAAAACCGGCACTCCAAATGCCAATTGCCAGCCCCCCCCCCCCAAAAAAAAGACTGAAAATGCAGGAAAAAGGCAAATCTTCAACATTACTCTTCTCCTTTAAACTTTTTTTTTTTTTGCAAGGGGGATCAAGCCCTCCACACCTACTGAAACTATATATACTAACCCCAAGATCACCACACCTTGGAGAAAAGGGAATATCCTGAGAAATATCCATCTCAGACTTAATATATGCTAGTCCATTTTTTCAGCCATTCATTCTCTGTGTTTTGGGAGTCACTCTAGCAGGTCCCAATATTTCAAATGGTTACCTGAATGGTAACTTATGTAGATTTCCAGCAAACTGCCATACTTTTGCATCCTGTTTGGACTTGTTGTCAACCTGCCTCCTTACGTTACTCAATAATAGTGTGATAACAACAAGACGGAAAGCCTATATAATTTCAGATATTCGTCTAACTTACATCACTTCTCCTTACTCTCCACTGTCTCCTTTATAACCAGCCTATACTACCTTTACCTACCCTATCCCCCCCCCAGTCATCTCTACACTTCCCTTTTTCCTCCTTTCCCTGTATTTACCTTTACCTACCCTGTCCTTCTCCCCCCAGTCATCGCTACACTTCCCTTTTTCCTCCTTTCCCTGTACTTACCCCTTACATCTTTGAGTAGGGGATTTATATATATTACATAACATTTGTATTTCAGTACTTTTGCTGTTCCTGACACTAATTATTTTAGACTTACTGTATGCAAACTTAAACTAACATGAATTGTTATATGGTCTGTATTATCATAGCCTAAATTTTGTACTTAGCTTGATTTTTTTATTTTTTTTTTTTTTTTTTTTTTTTTTGGAGCTTTTCTCCCCGAGCCGGTACTGAAAAAGGGTTTCAGCTCAGTCAGACATTCCCAGTCAACAAATGTAAAAATAAATAAATACATATCTTCATTGATACCCTGTACATGAAGTATTGCTTTTGTTGACGTGCTTATGGAGTAGTAGTGAAAATCTAGATAACATATGGAATACTTGGGTATGGGACATTGCCTAATACAACACAAAATATAATTTATAGAGAAGCCTTCTTGACAAGTAACAGAAGACAATATGTGGAATTATAGTGTGTGACAAATACCCTTAGGGCTGCAGACTCTACAATCTCTATTGTGTGTGTGTGTACTTGCACATATGTATGCAGAGCTATATTGTTTTGTTAAACACCATGTTATGTTGTGATCAGTAATACTCATTTTTACACCTTGCTTTCTCTCATCCACTGAAGAACTTTAACATTTTATTTTACTTTAATTATTTCTTTGCTTTCCTTCTAACAGGAAAGAAGTTCGAGATCAGGGATTAAGTGTTATTGTAGATGCTCGAAGGCGACTTCCACCACCTACACTTTTCAAAGCCTTATTGATGGTTCAGGTAAATGAATGAATGTGGTGGGAATTTATGGTTAGTAGTAGTATTGAAAATGCAGTCATATGTTAGCAGCAGTATTTGCATCAAAGCAAGCAAAATCTATGGCACATGCATACTATATACATATATTTTCTTATGGTGTAATTTATCAGAAACAATTTTTGGTCAAGCAGCAATTTCCAATCAGCTTTTGGCATAACCCTTAGCCCTAGCTTAACTACTGATGAACTACCATTTTTTCAGTGTTCCCTACCTGAATGTTGTGACTGGATATCAGTGATGAACACTCGTATGATTCCTAATTTTTTCAGCATATGGTTTTGGGTTGAGAGAAGTGGTGTCACTTTAAGCCTTGGAAATATAATGCCACAATTATATGTATTCAGTGTACTAGAATAAATCATTAACTGATGCATAATTAATAGTTTCTGGACATAAGCCTTACTTGTTTTTGTAATTCTTAATAAATGAGATAGTGATAGATTTCAATACTATTTATACATTACAGGTGATGTATTAGTAATGCTTTCTGAACATAAATTGTTAATCACTGAGGCAATGACAGTCAATGATTTCTGAACAAAACATTCATGCATTTTTACAATTCCTGATCACCGAGGCAGTGATAGATATATATTTTATTTTATTTATTGTACATTTGTTAACCGGGTAATGTCCAACTGGGCTAAAAACAAGTCTGTTTTCAGCTGAGACCCGGGGAGAAAAGCTCCCAAAAACAATGTTTACAATATTTATACTCAGATATTGCTAATTACAGTATTACAAAAATTTCTATGAAATTAATGTCTTATATGTAGTAAAGTGTAAAAATCAGGTTAATACAAATTAAAAGTAACAGTTGTTGTTGTTGTGTCTTTCGGCTTTTCCCGGTTAGGGGTCACCACAGCGGAACTCCGGTCCATTAATGATTGGCAGTCGATTTTTACATGCTGAGTTACCGGCCCTGATGCACAACTCTCAACGAAGGTACGCCCATTCACGCATGTCTCCACACAGAAGACACTCTAGCTGAGACTCGAACAGGACAACGTCTTACTGTGAGGCGACAATGCTACCGCAGCACCACCACAGCAGTTCAAATTAAAAGTAACAGTACAAGCCACAAAAACAGACAAATGTAATATCAACAGAACAACAATAGAATCAAACAATATTGAGTTACATAAGCAGAGAAAACAGTAGATGGGAAGTTTGTGTGCTTAGCCAAGGGTAGTACAGAAGCATAGCCAGTGACTGGAGAAATAATTTATGAGGAGTTGTTTGAAACTATGGGTATTAGTTATAGATAGCAAGTGCTGGGGAAGGGAATTCCAAATTTTGGCTATGGAGTAGCTGTATAAAGAATCACCATATGCATTGTGTGTTTTAACAACTTTAAGCAAGTTTTTCTAGGCAGACCTGAGAGAGGTAGTTGTATGAGGTTAGATAGGGCTGGGTAATAGCTGGGATAATGAATAATGATGTGAGCTACTTTAAGTTTGTTTAAGGCTAGTAAGTTTGGGAGTTCAAGCCAGTTTAGTTTTTGAAGGGCTATGCAATGGTGAGCTCTATGGGGAAGGTTAGTGGCAAATTTGGCAATTTTATTTTAGCAAGCTTCGAGGCTATTTAGATCAAATTTTCAAAGATTTGTGAAGACTTGTGAACAGTAGAGAAAGATGGAAAATAAGTGAGTTCTGGCTGTAGCTATTCTAGCATGGTTAGAAAGATAAGGTTTAGCCCTGTAGAGAGCACCTACTTTTGTGTGGACTTTTTTTATTGTTAAGGCGATGTGACAGTAGATTGCAGTCTAGGGTAACACCAAGGAGTTTAGTATATTCAACAGGTTTGATTTTTGTACTATTAGAGGCAACGATAGAGAGATGATTTTGATGTTTTTTTCTTGGAGGAATTAGAAAATAACATACGTTTGGTCTTGTTTGGGTTTAGAATAAGTTGGTGGTCTGAGAGGCATTTTTCCATGTTATTGAGGGCAGTCTGAGACTTTGCTTGTAGTTCATTTATTGATGGGGCAGAGCAAACAAGGGAAGCATCATCTGTATATTGAATGATAGAGATCGCTGGTTAAGATAATAAAGAGGAGTGGGCCTAAGATGAACCCTTGAAGAACACCAACAGAGATGGGCATAAGAGGATATAGATTATTATCCCGTAAGGTTGCTTGTTTGAAGCTAGAGCGGTAGCTATGAAACCATTGAAGTATATTAGAGCTGAAATTGAGAGATGCAAGCTTGTTTATAAGTATTTGATGGGATACAGTGTCAAAGACTTTTTACATGTCAAGGAAGGTGGCAGAGAAAATGTGGTTGTTGTTTTTGAGGAGGTAACAGTATTGGTGAAATTTATTAGGGCAGTGTTAGTGCTGTGTTTGGGTCGGAAGCCATGCTGAGTAGAAGATAGAAGGTTATGTGACAGAAAGTGGTCTAGAGTCTGTGCAGACATTTTTCTAAGATTTTGGCATGTGGAGAAAGTATAGCTATAGGCCTATAGTTAGAAAGGTCGGTAGAGGGGCCTCCTTTGTGAAGGGGTATGACATGAGATATTTTCCAAAGAAGGGGGACATACTGTTCAGAGATGGAGCGGTTTATAAGACTAGATATAGGATAGGAGATAGATTTAGCAGCGAGTTTAAGAAATTCACCAGGTAATTGATCTGCAGCTGGAGCACTTGGTTTGGTTTTGGTTAGGAGGTTTTGAATGTAATTAGTTGGGGCTGATGTAAGAGTGAAAGGAAGAGTATTGGGGTCAGAGGGGGTGGTAGGGAAAGGGTGGAGCTGACTTCTTTATTTAGCAATCAGGTGATGGAGGTAATAAAGTGCGTATTGAATTGATTAGCTATACAGTCTTTAGTGTTGTCAGTTACTGGGGGAGGGGTGGTCGGTTTTCGTGGATTTAGGAGGAGGTTGATTGATTGCCAGAATTTTTGAGGGTTGTTTTGGTATTTTTGTTGACATGATTGGAAATAGGTCTTTTTGTCCTGTCTAATTTGGCTTTTGTCCTGATTTCTAAGCTCTCGGCAGGTTGCATAATTGTTACTATTTTTGTTTTTGTGATAGCGAGTCCAGGCTTTGTCCCTCTGTTTTAAAAGGAGGATAGTCTCTTTAGCTAAGTAGGAAAGGTGTTTGGCCTTGAAATGTATTTTCCTGAAAGGAGCAAGACTATTTAAAATTTGTAAGAATGCATTGTTAAAGTACTGAACTGAAAGATCCAAATTCTGTGTTTTTAGGGGTGACCAGTCATGTTCCTGTAACAGGTTGTTGAAAAGGGGTGTGGGAGAAATGTTTTTTATTGTGTATATGTTGATATGTAATATTATTTATGTTCTGTGTATGTTTTTTGATAAGGTATGTGTGGTGGTAGTCACTGAGAGAATCAGGAAGGCAACCTGTGTCATAGATGTAATTGGATTTATTTGTTAAGATCCAGTCGAGTACAGAGTGCTTGTTAGAGACCTTGTCTATATGTGGGGGTTGAGAAATGCTTTGGGAAAAAGCATAAAGGTTGATAAAGTCGGTCTCGGAATTAGAAGAGCAGGAAAACCAGTCAAGATTAAAATCACCCGGTATTATAGTTTCTTGAGAATAGTTGGAGGATGTTCATTCAAGAATAGTTTCAATGTGAGAGAGGTTATTAGCGGGTGAGAGATAGACGGCTATTAAGATGATAGTTTTTTGGGCATTAATATGTAAGCAGGTTGTTAAAATTTCAGCAGTGGGAAGCTGAGGTGGTGTGACAGACAGCTGAACTAAGTTAAGGTGGTCCTTATACATTATGGCAATTTCACCCCCACGTTTGCATAACCTGTCCATTCTTATAAGACAATAGCCCAGAGGAAGTAATTCCTCCGATTTTATGTGTAGCTTGAGCCATGTTTCAGTAATTATGACTATGTCAGGGGAGTAGAATTTAAGGGTAGCATGGAATTCTTGAATTTTGTTGAGGAGGCTTCAAAGGTTAAAGTGTATTACAAGTAGGTCTGAGTTAGTTGAATTGAGTGGTGCGAAGGGGTGGTTGTTATTTGTAGAGTTTGGAGGGATAGTTTGGTTGATGGTGGAAGAATGTGTGGGGCCAGGGCTTGGGTGTATGTCTGATTGGAGTTTGATAATGGTAAGCCAGTGTAATGTGAGATATTTGAGTTTGGAGAAAAGCTTAAGTTGTTCCTGTAAGGAGTGAGAGAGGCTATTGGGATTATAAACATTTATTGGGAAATATATAGAGTTAAGAGTGTTAAGTAATTGAGGAGAACTAAACAAAAAGGTTATTTTATATGGTTTTGAATCAGATTCATTAAAGATAACTTTGACTGAAAGAAAAAAATAAACAGTAAGAACTTTTGACTGAAAATATGAATGAAAACCTTTTTTTGCAGGGGGGAAGCCCCCTTGCATCCCCTTAATCTATTCTAACTCCATGGTCACACACCCATGGAGAAAAAGAGGAAATCATGCACAGTGAATCAATGCTGATCCACAAACCCAACCATCCACAAATCTAGAGATATAATGATGGTGGGCATTGCCACAGCCATCCACAAATTTAGAGATATAATGATGGTGGGCATTGCCACAGCCATCCACAAATCTAGAGATACAGTGATGGTGGGCATTGCCACAGCCATCCAGAAATCTAGAGATATAATGATGGTGGGCATTGCCACAGGTGGGCATTGCCACAGCCATCCAGAAATCTAGAGATACAGTGATGGTGGGCATTGCCACAGCCATCCACAAAGCTAGAGATACAGTGATGGTGGGCATTGCCACAGCCATCCACAAATTTAGAGATATAATGATGGTGGGCATTGCCACAGCCATCCAGAAATCTAGAGATATAATGATGGTGGGCATTGCCAATCCAAACAAAATCTTCTTAATTACATCTCCAACAAGTCCCTTGATCATAATTGATACTGGAAATATTATCTATAGACTTCTACAGTTTTTGATGAAATGGCTTTTCAGTCAAAAGAACATGTTGTATTTGTTTTCAGTCAAAGCTACCTTTGATGAAATTATACACTCCTGTATATGCAGATCACTCCTATGCCACATATCTCCTTCTTCCTGTCACAGGCAGTGCTTGATCTGTTAGCAAGCAGCAGTTCAGATAACCTGCATTTATAAAAGAACCTTCTTGTTTATTTTTGTTCCTGTTCATAGATTCATAAGTGAATACTAGGCTAACTGCCCTGGAGGGCCATTTTAAGCCTAGCTAATAACCCAAGGCAGAGGCAAACCCTATACCTTGTGTCTGTAAAGTGATAACCATTATGCTACACCCACCAACTGCTCTTATATTTGTTGGTACCACTTCATAAGGAATCACAGAGTAGATTTTCAAAGACGTTATGTAAGAAATGTGGAAACTCAGCCTGGTTGCATTAATGCAAAGTTGCTGCAGGAAACTTAACTTTGTGTTGCACAATGTCCCAGGAATAGCCAAAACATTCCTACCTTTTTCATATAGTCTGTATACAGTGTTATTCATATTTACTTTCTTCATATTTGGTGCATTTAAGCAACCAGTCATTATACTCCAGAATCTTGTTAACCTTCTACTAAGAAAAACCTGTAAGTTCTTCTGTTTTTGCAAGTTTGGTTGGTAATATTTTTATGGGCATATCTCCACACCTAGTCCTAATATTCATGTTTTTTGTTTTGCTTTTGTTTACTTTGTTAGACCTATCTTTTTTTCACTAGACAAAGCATCCCACCATCCTATTAAATGCTTCCTCTCCACTTTTACCTTATACTAAATCTTCCTCAACACAAATCTTTGCAAATATCATTTCCCTTGTGTCACCATTTTCAATAAGTTGCTTGTTTCCCCAGTTTACCTTGTTTTCTTCTTTTTCCAAGCTTCCATGTTTCCTAGTTTTGTATTTCATTTTTTTAGTTTCTTTTGTGTCCTTTCTTTTTTTTTTGTTTACATTATTTTATCTATTCTTGGAAACAGAAAGTAAAGTTTTTTTTTTATTTTGTTAAGCATCCATACATACAAAAAATAATAAAATCAAAACAGAACACCAACAAGCCGCAAACCTGAAATGTTTCTTAATTAATGCTTTACTTAACTAACACTCAGACTCTGTACAAACTGAGAGATACAAAATGCACTACCTTCCCTTCATCTGTTCTTTCAAGTGTAATACCCCTGTTTTTTAATCAGTTTTAACTACATTCCCTTTTTTGCCAAAAAAATAAAAAATAAGAAGAAGAAAATAGAAGACTTACCATATATATGTCCCATAAATGTAATTATTACTCATTTTATTCATTTGTCTTTGTTTACTGGGAAAGTTTGACCGGGTAACACTGATTTATCGACCCCATGTAAGTGAAAGCTTACAATCCCAAAAAACAAACAACTTTAAAACATTACATAAAGTGGGGGGCTTCACCCCCCACCCCACCCCCACTTAAATATACCAACTTCAAGATCACACTACAGTGATGAAAAAGGCAAAATAATGAAGGCGGCCAAGTGATTTCTTTCCCAGGGAAAGAATTTGCTTATATGCCGTTTCGGTATTTTGCCGTTTCATGCTTTCAAGTTTGATCAAGACGCATTCGAAAGAATGCATCTTCAGTCGTATAATAGGGAACCTTTTCAGCAGAGGCCTTGGGAGAAAAGCTCCATTTGCTTACATTGCATTACTAGGTTCCAGTCAAACACAGGGTAGTTACATTTCTATTTACATTTATACACAAACTGTAGTTACATTTCTATTTTCATTGACACACAAACAATAGTTACATTTATACATATACATTCTCAGATTTTACAGAGGTGGAGGTTACTAAAGGGAAAGCACATGTGCAACTTAGTGGGTTGTACAGGCAGCACTTACGTATAAAAATTGTTTTGTCCTTTCAGTAACAGGTTGAGAATTTTATGTTTAAGGAGAGTATATGGATAGTATTGTACAATGAAAAAGTTTTAACCCTGTGATGAGCATGTTCAGGACCAGAACTGGTTAAGATGTTGTTTAAGCAGTGGTTTAAAACTACTGAGTTTGTCGGAGAGTTTTATTTGCATGGGGATACTATTCCAGAGTTTAGCAATGCATTGGGAATAGAGCGGGTCTAATGCAACATTATATAAATGATATGTACCAAACAAATATCCTCCTATCACCAAGAGTGTTGATTTAAGAATGAGTGCCGTTTTAGTAAAACAAAACAGTATTCCAAAATTAACTGCTTCCCACATTCTGCAAATCTCTCTTATCCAGTATTTTCATCCTTTTTCCCAGATACCATCCACAATACTGTAGAATCCTTTACTTGAAATGTAATGTCTTTTATCATTCTTTCAAACCATAGCAGTAGCAGAGGTAAAAGCTACAAGTTGTCCCAAACACCAAAAGTCCACAAACGAACTTCACCAATATAAGTTTAATTAGAAAACTGAGCACTTTTGTCAATAGGTATACAGACTTCTTCAGAGTGATACAAAATAATATAAAGAGCTGACTTAAATACCTACATACTTAGTCACACACCCCTACCTGATCAATAAACAACAAAATACCTTTAAAAAAGACAATAAGTATTATGAGCTACATCAAACATAAAACATACAAAACTCAGTATAAAAATAATTAAATAAAAAAACATAATTTAGTTTCTTACACTTGATAAGATTTTTTTACCTTATACTAAATCTTCCTCAACACAAATCTTTGCAAATATCATTTTAAATTACTAACAATAGAAATTTGGTCATTGAGACCAGGAAATCTACATGCATTAAGCCTAAGTTGCCATGATAACTCTCTAGCTAGTAATAAATCTTCCCATGGGCCACTCTAGGGTTAACTGCCACACAATCTAGACCAAAAAACTGGAAAAAAAAATCTGGATAAACAGAAATATGTTTTGCAAATGAATTATTCATACTGTTTTTCCTAATACTTAGGGTATGTTCGTAGATTTCCTGGTCTCAATGATGAAGTTTCTATTGTTAGTATTTTAAAATTGAAATCTTATCAAGTGTAAGAAACTTGTTGTGTCTTTCGGCTTTTCCCGGTTAGGGGTCGCCACAGCGGAACTCCGATCCGCTAATGATTGGTAGTTGATTTTTACATGCCGAGTTACCAGCCCTGATACACAACCTTCAACGAAGGTACACCTATTCACGCATGTCTCCATGCAGAAGATGCTCTAGCTGAGAATCGAACCGAACAGCGTCTGAGTGTGAGGCGACAATGCTACAGTAGCACCACCACCGCGGGTATCAAGTGTAAGAAACTAAATTATGTTTTTTTATTTAATTATTTTTATACTGAGTTTTGTATGTTTTATGTTTTGATGTATTTCATAATACTGATTGTCTTTTTTAAAAGTATTTTGTTATTTATTGATCAGGTAGGGGACGTGTCATATCATGTGACTAAATATGTAGGTATTTAAGTGAGCTATTTATTTTATTTTGTATCACTCTGAAGAAGTCTATATACCTATTGACAAAAGTGCTCAGCTTTCTAATTAAACTTATATTGGGGAAGTTCATTTGTGGACCTTTGGTGTTTGGGACTACTTTTGGCTTTTACCTCTGCTACTGCTATTGTTTGATGTGTTGGGTTCTCTTTGATTCTTTCAAACCATACCTGCACATTTACTTTTAACCCAAAAATGTGAAATTCATTCTTTGGTGTTATTGTCTCACACAAAGCCCCTCCAACATTATGTCTACATGTAAAAACCTTCTTTAACTTTATAACCTTCTTTTTTAACCTGTCTCATGACACCAGAACATTGTTTTTCTACCAGTGATGAAAATCTCTTTCTCCCCATTAAACTCAGATTTGGCATAATTATGCCTGACTCCCCTGCCTTATCCATTAAAGTTTACTTACTCAGTATAACTTACTAGTAATATTCAGTGTGACTAGGGACTATCTACAATCGCTTGTCTTGTTGTCATCTTTTACTCATTCTACAGCATCATCTTCTGCCCCCCCCCCAAAACCTCAGGCATATTACTCACTTCTGTCACTGAACCTGTCCACCCCCTTTATGATGCTTTACTATTTTGGATTCTGTTGCCTTTAGTATATAACCTGAATGCATACAACCCTGTTATTTACTCCCCTTCTGAAAGTGATGTATGCTTGTGGTTATGATCTCAAGTCCTCCCTTCCCAGAAATGGCTGTACTTTTAACTGTCTACATACAGTCAGGCCAAAAATGGTACTTTAAAATTGCATTTAATACACTTGTATTTCAATTGTTTTGTCATATGCTTTATCTTTTTACATTTTCCTCATTTCTTTGCAATAGCACTTAAATGTTTCTCTTTTCTAACCGTATAATATATGTTAGGCCAACTAATGTACAGCACAAACCTTTGCTTTTCCTTAGTCGCATAATGGTTTCCATGTATTGTGAAATATTGTCTTTGCTCATGAAGTCATACCCCTCCAGCTACATTTCTTCTTTTGCTGTCCATCTAAGCAGAATCTCCTGAATGACCACTTGGTTCAAGTCTGCCGTCATTTTCCATGTTGTAGCAACTCCACCTGGTAGAGTAATTTTTCCATGTCCTGGGCTAACAGGTCACATACCCTTTGGGAATAACTCAATTAACAAAAATAAAATAACTAAATAATTAAGGCAACTTTTATAATAATGCACCACCCATTTGCAAAAGCCAAAAGCTTGTTTAAAGAAAGTATTCCCAAAATATTTTTAAAGATAATACCCTAAGCAGTATTTTAAGAACAAAATAATATCCTATTCATGCATAGTTGCTTAAAGTCGCATATATTCCATCTGGTATGATCATCTGTGAGAAGCCGATATAAGTCTGCTAACTGAATACTTGGTGATTTAAGTTTACCAAAAAAAACAAAGCAGCTGAACATGGAGGTGACAATCC
Source organism: Protopterus annectens (assembly GCF_019279795.1). NCBI lineage: Eukaryota > Metazoa > Chordata > Ceratodontiformes > Protopteridae > Protopterus > Protopterus annectens. Next base: position 1,167,982,428 of record NC_056746.1, read on the forward strand.
CAAGAAAGCATTTTTTTTTTTATTTTGCAAAGTACAATTCTCGCATGCCTTCCTTTGCTTAAGTATACTAACGCCATGGTCTCAAAACCATGAGGAGAAGCAAAACACCCTACAAGGGTGGAAAACTGACTTGCATGTACTGTGATCTCACAGAACATACAGCCTAATTAAAATGTTACTACTGGGGAACTGGGATCTTGGTGATTACTCTCATTGAATGGCTAATTCCCCACCTAGGATATTGGATTTCATATCATCAGTGCACAATATATGTAGTGCCTACATTTGTCACGTCTAGGACCTGTCAAAGTAATATTTTGTAAGTGGGATTCCAGCTAGCTATCCAGTATTGCAGGTTACTTTGGCAAAGATGTTAGGTACTAGGTTACTGTTAATAGAAATATATTTATTTACAACATCAAGAGGCAATGATGATAGTTACAAAGAAAGCAATTAAGCATCCACCTTATATATAAAAATTAATAAATACAAAGATCCTATTATATGTAGCAGACCATATTTTATTTGCAGCTGTTGAAGCAGCATGTGAAACTTATTTAAACCATATGTTTGCCTTGGAATCAGAACTGCCCTGGCTATAGATTAGAGTTGGGTGCTTATTTAAACTGCTGCACACTTACTATGCGTTTCCAATTCTTATATTTATTTCTTGGCAGGTAGTCAGTGTGCATCATACATTCAAGTGAGGATCAAAGGTAACTCGCAACTAAGTTAAAACATTTAACCACAGCACAGTAAGAAGACCATAATGGTTAACAATGACTGGGTAATGATCCAAATAACATAGTCTGAGTAGCTGTTTGGATTTATCATTAATATATTTTCCATATAGTCTGCAGCTCATGGAGTTCATTCATTAAATGGCAAACTGCAATTATTTTATTCGTATATGAACACAATACACAACAGGTATTCCCATACCGCTGTGCAAATCAATGAGGGAAATATATGCAGATTTTCATTAATAATTTAAACTAGTTGAACTGAAAACAAAACTGTATTTAAGGCAAGAAACTCAGAGCTGGCTTGAGCCAAACTGAATCTTAGCATCAGATTTGGCTTAGCTCAGTCTTCATGCATATTTGATTGCCAAGGTCAAGACAAGGTCAAAAATAAGCATTTGCTCACCCAAAGCTCTTTAGTGCAATGCTAGAAATTACACATTCTTGTGTAATATAATAGAAAAATTAATCTAGACTTAGCTGTTATTCTGGATCATAGAATCAAACCAAGCCCTTGGCTTGGCTTGCCTATCTATGCTTCTAACTGAGAATTTTACAAATGTCAGGTACAGCATTTATGATCATTGAGAAAAGTATGTTATGATGGAAAAATGAATGCAAATTAATCATCAAACTCCACTCAAGTTAATAAAAGATTATCTGCTTATTATAAATTTGGTAACCTAGGTAGGCCCTCACATTTTACAAGAGGGGCCCTTTTGGCTTTTTAAGGAGACACATAGAAGAAAAACATTCAAACAATTTCAGTTCACAGAGTCATAGTAACATACATATACAAATATCTACAAAGCATATATATCACAAATAAAATCAATGAAAACATAATCACAAATGTAAACCAGACAGTAGGTTACATGTTTGACTACAAAAAGAAAAACAAAAATACACTATGCTCCCCCAAAATTAAATATAGTAACTCCAGTTCTATACAAAATATGAAGCGGGAGAATTCCAGAAATTATTTAATAGTTAATATAATAAACTAAAACCATTAGATAATTTGACAAACTGTACCACCAAGAAAAAACACTAGCATTTCAACACTTGGCAAAAATGTGCAGCAAAAACTCATATACCGTCTACAGTTCAATCAAAAGTATACTTGCTTAAATGTCTTAGGAATATTTGACTTTTTTATTTTTGAATATGAAAGCACTGGGAACTTATTTTGAAATGTGTTAGGTCTCTAGATTTGCTGACTTCTGAATTTGACAAATGATATGCCAGACCAAGAACCCTCTTGATATGTAATTGTTGCAGTCTCTGATAGGCTTAATGGCTTACATATCACTAAGCCACACAAGTGGAGTCAAATGAAAGCAGTAGACTTGGATATGATCTGGTAGTTTCTGTTGTTGCAGGACTGATGTGATTAAGCCTTTATTTCTAGGAAACTTTATTTTGACTGTAGAAGAAATGGTCTAGCTATTTGTTCTTTCACCTGTGATTAACAAGATGTCATATGATGAACACTGGGACTTGGGGAAATTCATAGGTTCATAGGTTCATAGGTTCATACTAGGCTATCTGCCCTAGGGCATTTATAAGCCTAGCCAGAATGTGTTTGGCTTTCGCCATCCATTTTAAATTTATTTTGCTATGCCCTTTTTCGAGGTTAGTATACTGTGCCTCTGTCTAACAGTGACACAGAAGTGATACCCGGGGTAAACCTACGATCTCCCATCCACTCATCAAGATTCCTCTTGAAGAGAGTCAATGAGGGACTCTGCCTAACCTGGACTGGGATTTTATTCCAGAGTGAAGGGAGCCTCTGGGTTATGAATCTGTCCCTCCAGCATGTCCTATTTATTTCAGTGCTGAGGTTCAAGTCTCTTGAGCGCGTAGCTCGCGTAGTCATTATATATAACTGTGTGCTATGCAATGCTTACTGTATTGACATGTCCACATGGTATATTCATTTGGTGCCTACTTGAAAATTACATATTACTTTATCTAATTTAAGACAGGGACAGTATTTCTACAGTAAGAGCTAACCAGAAAGCTTATTTGGGCTTAGATTTTTCTGTACACACCCTGTCTATTTTTATTGTTTTTTTTTATTTCCCTGTGTATGCCGCCCTACATATATTTCAATATGTATTTATATTCTTTATTTAACCAATGATCATTTAGTCACATTTACGCTATAATATAGATAAATAACAGTCTATCTTTCTGTCTGAGAAGAGGCTGAACATTATTTACATTGTTAGTTTATAAGGCTGTTTAGGCCTTCTACCAGTTACAAAAGATTAATCACTTATATTTGATGATTAAGAACAGCCATTAATTGGGTGTCTCTGGCCGTAATCTAGTATTACCGTTCCAGGAAGAAATATGTGAGGTATTAGAGAGTTCTACCAACTTTCCTTGGGAATTGTGTGTACGTGTGTGTGTGTGTGTGTGTGTGTGTGTGTGTGTGTGTGTGTGTGTGTGTGTGTGTGTGTGTGTGTGTGTGTGTGTGTGTGTGTGTGTGTGTGTGTGTGTGTGTTGCAGAATATTAATTTATGTGAAAATCAATTACCTTGGATAAAGATACATTACAAGACATTGATTCAGAGACAGAGCAGTGAGAAAAGAGCCTGGGGTGCTTGGCCAAAGACTCAGCTCTGTAATTGGCTTGTGTGTATTGTAACCTGAGTATGGACAGTGGAAGCCCACCCCTGGGACAGCAGTACACATTCCAGTTATGTGCTTGGGTCCAGGTTGTAATTTGTGAACTGATTATTAAAATCGACTTGTGTGTAGTTTCTTGCTATTACTTCATTCTTGGTTGGCAGTAATGGTATTCAAATCCAGTTGGTGCCAGTCATCTTAACATCACAGCTGGTGGCATCCTGCCATCTGTTTGTCACACTGATGGCAGTGGTACCGTCCCCTCTGTCACACCTTGACAAGACCTTGATCACACTAATAGCTAGTGCACCAATTACAATCTCCCCATAAATGCAAATAAATGTGATACATTACTTTTGGTAAAATTAATGTTCCTACACAGTACCACATAAATGGAGTTCACCTTCACTGAGCTCGTGAGAGCAGATTTAGGAACTTGCATAGATAATGAGCTGCCCTTAAATAAGTATCTTTATAACATTGTCAGAAAATTCATCTACCTGTCTCATTTTACCTGTCTTAGGTTATCATCCAGATCCCAAACCATCCTAATTTCCTCTTTATTCTTCCCTCATTCATCCCATTACAGAATTCAATGCTCTGTTTGCTGTGTATAGCTCTAAATAAGTCTCCCAGTTAGAAAAATCCTAGCACTTTATAACCAAAAGAATATAAGGTTTAAAAACTACTATTATTTGAACAGACTAAAAGCCCTGTCCTTGTTTCATGTGGCAAATATACTCCTGCTAGGTTATATCAAACCCTCCACTGTGTGACCTTTTGTCTTGAAAAGAAAAACTCCTCAATTAATACCTATTACAACGACCTAGTTTTTCATCAAAATACGAACAAGTCCTCCTGACTGAAGGATAAATTCATTGCCCAGGGCCTCTCTCACCTATGGAAAAAACTTCTACAAATTAGATGGTGCAAAACTCTTGTACATCTACCTCTGCTGCAGTAATTGTTCCCAGCATAATGAGTTAACAAAGGGACTACAGGGAGGGCATCAGTTTTAAATATCATAACTGCAGCTCAGATATCAATTTGTACCATGCATGGTGTACTCATGAAGAAGTGACAGCAGTGGAAAATGTGGGACTATGGGAGTGATTGACAGATGCAGTGAATGAAATAACTGAATGTTCAAGATGCACTTAAGGACTCTGTATGGGTTTAGCAGTAGGATTAAATGTGGTGTCATTGAGATCAGTATGCTGTTTTCACCAGAAAGAGTGGAAAACGTTATAAAAGATGTGGGTAAAGTGTACATTGGGGTTGGTGACAAACCTCTAAAGAAACGTGTGTGTGTGTGTGTGTGTGTGTGTGTGTGTGTGTGTGTGTGTGTGTGTGTGTGTGTGTGTGTGTGTGTGTGTGTGTATGTATGTGCGTGTGTGTGTGTGTGCGTGCGTGTGTGTGTGTGTGTGTGTGTGTGTGTGTGTGTGTGTGTGTGTGTGTGTATGGTTCTACTTTCGAATCTTGAAATATTGAAATACCAAATTTCAGTATCTCGAGATGAGAATATCAAAAGTGCAGTTATTCAAAACTGCATAATGACAAATCTGAGGCCGCCGAATCCAAAGTAGTTGTGATGAGGTCTGTTCTGTGTAGTATGCTGTTCCTTTAAGGGTTAGTGGCTTCTGGGTTGTAAACAAGGCAGCCAATGTGTGGTTATGTTCGGAGATTCAGGTAGGTTTGTAGTGTATAAGGGTTTTGGGTAGATATGTGTTTTGTTTTAATTTTTTTGGGAAGTTTTAGGAGTAGGTTAGGGTAGGTAGGTGAGAGTGTGTGTGCGTGGGTGTGTGTGTGTGTGTGTGTGTCTGTGTGTAAGTGTTGAAAGTGGTGATTTTTGTACATGTATAGTGAGTGTTTCTCATGGCTATAAGTTTGACAGTGTGCAGTGGGAGTGTAGGGTATGTAACATTAGTTTTGTTTTCTTCATGATAGTGCAACCTTGGAGTTGGTATATATAAGTAGCAGGGGTGTGGGAGTGCAGGGGGGGGGCTTGCCCCCCTGTTTAAACACTGATTATTTGGGTTTTGTTGGTGTGTGTGTGTTGTTTTGGTTTGTGCTGGTGTAGTGAGGAAAGCCATGTTTGTTTTTTTGTTTGTGAGGTGGAGGGTACATTAAAAAGCATAGTGAAAATTCGGTATTATGAACTTTCAGTATAGTAACGTTCTTTTTTTAATTTTTCATTGTAGTGGAATTTTGATATTCTCATCTTAAGATATGGAAATTCGATATTTCATTATTTCAAGCAATTCATATTTCAAGTAGAATCATATGTGTATGTATATATATATATATATATATATATATATATATATATATATATATATATAGAGAGAGAGAGAGGGGGACAGACTAAAGGATTCGTGACCATTGTACCGAAAGGTGAAGGGCTGGTACACAATATAACTGCATAGCAAATCCGTGTGTGATTTATAAAGATGGGTATGCAGTGGTGTAAGAGCTTGTCCATGATTTTCTCCATTGTGTAACCAAAGTGCACAATAAATGGAGCACCTTCCGAATGACACTCTCCCCACTTCCACCCCTGGATTATATGCAGTTTAGAAAAACTATAGCAGCTGTATATGAGCTGGTGAGCTGGGTGTAGCTACTTAAGTTAAAGGAGCCAGACTGCATACCTGCAGATGATGTAGTGTATCTGAAGGCAAGAACCCCTCCCCCCATCCTGGCAACATCAGCATGTAAGCTACAAATTAAAAAAAAAATCTCCTTTATACAGTAGGAAAAAGTCTGCCAGCAGCAGGGTTTTATGGAGTTAGATCTTCCACCATAACCACTCTGTCCAACTCGCACACAGTACGATGGAGGTTCTGCCAATAGGACCTCTTACAGCACTAGTTCCTCTCATTAACCTAGTGCTACTATTATGCCTAATGCATGAAAGCAAGACAGCAGAGCACAGTAACTAGCAGCTGAATAACATATATCAGACACATGCATACTTACCTGCAGCTGTTCTATTAGCCTACATCTTTCAGTCACTATAGTGCATAGTATCAATGCGCTCTGGTGAACAGTTGAAAGATTATTTCCATTTGTTTGTATAAAACCTGCCTTGTGATCCAGATCCATGAATCCAGTGATGACACTGAAGTAAACACAGTGCACACAATGCATGTATACAACTACATACTGTAGTTGTGAATATCCCAGCCCGTGTCAAGCAGCTGTGCTACATAAGGATTCCATGATGTGCCCAGTAAATTACATGCTGTGAGGAATGTGATTCTGTGGACTTTGAAATTTAAACTGTATACTTTGTTTACCTTGATTTAAGCTGAGTACTTTATATGTCTTGATTTAAGCTGTATGCTTTATATACCTTGACGAGCTTTGTGCTTTGTATACCTAGATTTCAGCTCTGTACTTTCTATACCTTGATTTAAGATATATACTTTGTACACCTTAATTTAAACTGTGTGCTTTGTATGCCCTCGTTTCCTTTCCTGATTAGAGGTTTTCTAGGGTTATTTTATGAACACCTCTACCGTTTCAAAGTTTTTAGTGAAACTGTTAGGAATCAAAGTCTACTGAGCTTGTAATTCTTTTTTGCAGCCCTGTCTGCTCTTTGTACCTCCCAAAACATGTCTGCAGGGTTTAAACTGAGGAGGATGATACAAGAAATTCGCAAATTTTGCCTTAAAGGGCAAAATAATAAGTTGCTGCCCTTTGCAGTCAGTCAGTAGTACTGGGGCATTTTGTTATTGTGAAAAATGCACTTGGCCTATTGAACGTTCACCAAATGTATAGTGTAGACACTAACAACAACAACCGAGAGGCATCAGCAGCAGTTTTTATGTCTTTAATGATATGAGACTACTTTCAACAAAAATGAAGAATTCCATTTGTTTTCAGATGGTACTTTTGGAAGATAGTTGTATGAAGCAGAATGCAGGATTGCTTTATATGCGTATGTGTAACTCAGACTGAGTTTCTTTAATCTGATGTGTAATGGTGAACTGTTCTTTTTCATATGGTGCAGCAACTTTCAAGCTTATTATATTTATTATTGAGTGCAGTCCCCTGCATGGGATTTGTGAGTAGATGTGCCCCCATAAAACCTGCTTTACCTTGTTACCTTGTTGATTTTGTTTTATATATATATATATATATATATATATATATATATATATATATATATATATATAATCATACTATTGAGTGAAAGCGCAAACAACCGAAACCACATCGGCCGAACACACTTTAGCAAAAGTGCTTTTCACCGAAAAAGCACTTTCAAATGTGTTAAAAAAACTAGAAAACAACAAAATAAAAAAAAAAAAAAAAAAACACAATACTCACATTTACGCAGGGGGGCAAGCCCCCCTGCAACTCCCATGTCCCCACACCCCCGCTACTTTTATAGTCTCACTCAAAGATTGCACTATAGTGAGGAAAAGGGAATATTCCCTTATCCCCAGTGCACTACGATAAAGCTAAGAAAAAACAGTCTCTTGCACCAAAGTCCTCTGTACGTAGCAGATCCATGAATATCCAAAAACAAGCAAACAGAGGACAACCACGTAGATAAAAGTACCATAAAACTTTATTTCCACAGATAAGCACTTTCAGGCCATATGCCCTTCATCAGGGCATATGGCCTGAAAGCGCTTATCTGTGGAAATAAAGTTTTATGGTACTTTTATCGACGTGGTTGTCCTCTGTTTGCTTGTTTTTGGATATCAGTATGCTACGATCTCAACAACAGCCATCTCCCCACATTTTCATTCTTATTTAAGCACACTTTCGCAAAAGTGCTTTTTTGGTGAAAAGCACTTTCGCAAAAGTGTGCTCGGCCTTTTCACATTTGGTAAAATGGCCATTCGATAAAGAGTACGGATCCCATATATATATATATATATATATATATATAGATGAATCCCCTTCAGAAGCTCAAAGTTTCAAAACTTTAAACTTCAAATGGCCAAAACTAGAAGAGTGAAGTTTTGAAACTTCAAACATTTTGAATGCATATCGTTGTACATTGCGGAATGCGATATTTACCATTTTTCTCACTGAAGTACAATCTCAGAGTTGGTATATTTATTTAGCGGGGGACATGTAAACAAAATTTTGTTTTTATTTTTTTTTTTATTTTGTTTTCGAAGTTTCAAGACTTTGTTTGAAGTTCAGAGTTTTGAAACTTCGAGCTTTAGTAATAGATCCATACATATAGTGATAGAAATCAAAATTCTTTTATATTCTTTTTGCCTGCATGCCTGCCTACCATCTAGCTTTTTCCAAAGTGTTTTGAGCCCATAAGGTACCCCCAATACAAAGGCAAGAACCAACTGTTGGGCAGTCATCCAGTCAGCCATGAATAGGTCATGCCTTTTCCAGTATCCCAGCAATAACACCATTTTTATTAGGACCATAGCCTCACCCTCTGTTGGTTGACATGAGCACCTGCATTACAATGAGCTGTATTTGTTCCTCTCATTGTTTGTACTTGTTTCTTCCTGCAAGCTACAATGTATTCCGTGAACAGCTTCAGGTCAACAGTCCCACCTTCCCACTCTTAACAATGTTCTTGCTGTACAAGACTCTGAACCCATGGTGGTGATAAGCCAACTGGAACCACCTCTTCCTCACTTCAGGATAGACAAACCAGTGCTAGCTGGTTATTTCCATCCTTCCTCCCCAACTTTTCCTGTGCACAAGCCAGTATTCAGTCCAGGGTCGCCTGGGTTATAGTTAGTGATGTATCCCTCTACATCACAGAGTCAAACTTTAGATCATCTTGTGTAGTGCAGTTTAGGGCTCCAAACGACTGTGTACACAGTAATTGTATGTCTGATCTCCAGCAGACTTTGAGTTCTGAGCATTGCATTTTCAGTTCCATGACTTCTGCATTTTGTGACATCTACCTCAAAAAGATCATTACTAGGTGTACAGAAACTTGTTTTCGGTCACCATTGTTGGGAGACCCAGCGGCAGCAGGATGAAGTCTGTATAATTACCACTGTCAAATTATTCTGCATTCTTTTCTTCCACTATGGATCACTGATGCTTTGTTGTGAGAAAGTTATTCCAAATCTATTCCTTTTTTGAAAAGCTTGTTGATGTTTTGTTTCTGGGGTTTGGCCTGCATTAGTTCCTACTGGGTACAGTAGCATCTTTGCAGCTGTTTACATGCTGGCATAGTCTGGTAGAGTGTGGTGCCAAAAAATGTATTATCATACCATTTGGAAAGACATATATGCCAGAGAACTATTACATTGATAATACACCTCAAAGAGTTGACTCAGTTGTTCAGGATTTGGAAACTTATGTGGTCAGTGATCTAACTTTTGTCCAACATGTGTCCACTGTCATAAAAAAGTCCTTCTATATTATAAACAAAGGGACTGTGTCTAGATCTAAGGACGTCATTTTTCCCCTTTACTCAGTCCTCATTAGGCCAATCACTGATTATAATACTCCATTTGGCATGTATGTATCCAGAAACATGCAACATCTGGAATGCTCAGAGATATCTTACTAAAAGTATACATGACCTAAGCAACATGTTCTACATGGTCCAACTCAAAGTTCTATCACTGTACTCTGTATCCTACAGAGTGCTAAGAAGTATCTGTGTTTTGCATACAAGGCGTCCTCCAACATAATACTGTTAGGTGTGCTGCACTTCAGCAAGTTAAATGGCATCAGAAATATTCAGTCTAAGGATCTTAATCCCTTCTGCAACATCAACAGAAAGATTTGAAAGGATAGGTATATCTCACAGAGGAGACTGCTGCTGTGGAACAGATTCCCCATGTTAAACAAAGCTCATCCCTGTCTGTATTCAAGTGCAACTTGGAACTATGGATGGGTAATAGAAAATTTACCCCAGGTCTGTTCCCTGTACTACTAATTGCCAGAGGCAGCTCCTAATTGCAGTATCCCACCCGCATGGGTCCCTTCAAATTCTCTATGGTATGATCCCATTTATTCTCAGTAGGAGTAATGTATAATTTTCGACCATGAGATGGATAAGGTTAGACTAACATCAAATAGAATGGGTTAATTCAAGCACCAAAAGTGAAACTGGCCAGGCTTAAAATGGCCAACAAGGTCAGCTAGCCTAGTAATTACCTATGACCATATAAAGCATTAGCAGATCCTTTGTCAGTCTTCAGCTGCTGATGCTACTACAGAATTCTAAGTATAGTAAGTAATACAGCAGTGTTACATTTCTGCATCCAGAGGAAGAAGTGGAAGATGCGCTCACTCACTAGTGACTCGTAACTTACTGTTGAGCTCAGTATTGCTTTAAGATGCTTACAGCACCATTTCATCTGGCTTCATTACTCTGCTAATCTAACATGTCTCAGTCATCTAATGTCTGAGCATACACATTCAGAAAAGCTCAGCTGGCTTGCCTTTTTAATTATATTAGTTAAATGGTATCAGATTTCTGGTTATTGCTCAGAAAGTTGTGTACATATTTTAGAAATGTATATCCTCAGGCATATGTAATTTTATTCTGAAGCCATCATTTGTAATGTTTGCTAAGTTTCATTATGTTTCTAAAACCATAATTGTAGTTCAATTTTCATATTCATTTCAGACTAATTTCCCAGTTAATCAAAACTCAATTACAATTAAAAATGAACTTCTGCCAGTTTTGGAACCAGCATTTAAATTATTAACATTTACATGTTTCAGACTTAATATGAAGCTTAATGTTCATTGTACTATCCACATCATTTACTGTTTAAGAGAAACATTCTGCTGTGTTACTGCTTTTATATTGTGTGGTTTCTTTGAAAAGGAATTTTCCCATGTGAGTTCACTCTGTTTTTCCAAGTTTAAAAAAAAAAAAAAAAAAACCACTTGATTTTTTTTTGTTTGTTTGCTTCTTGCAGCAGTTAGCCATTACCTGTGTCCAGGATTCCCTTCTCATTTTCCTACTCTGATCTCTTCCTGACACTTGGCCACTTGCCTCTTCACACAAGGGCTACTATGTCACATGCTCCACCATATGCAGTGTCAGTCAACTTAAGCCCCCAATGCAATACAGCAATCTGCTGTGTGATCATGGCACTGGCAACATTACCAGGAGAATGTCAAACTGAAAACAGTAGCCCCACCTGCCTCTCAGAATAGGTGAGCTGACACCTGATTCTTCTTATCCATGCCCTGCCTTGCTTCTCTAGCACTAGAGCTGCTAATCAAACTCAAACCATCTTGGCTGCAGTCATGGCTCCAGTCAGAGATGATAAAAAATACTGCTTCTTCATGAATTAGAACTAATAATTCCAGAATTAGATTTTTGAATAATACAGTGTGACTTGTGTTTGTCTAAAGTACTGTTAAGTGAATTTTAACTAACCCCACTACATAAAAATATTTGTAGTCACCTCATAAAGCTTTGGTTTGCTTAGATTTTTCTGAAGGCTTGACAAGTCCCTTTCCTTGCCTGGAATACTTTTTGTTACAGCCTGAGAGTTAGGTGTATCTGTTCACTTCTGTTTTAGTACATTGTACATAGCTTTCTAGAGCTCTACCCATTTGTTTGTGGCCTCATAAGCGTAGCTCCTGACGTAGATATTTTGTTCAGCCTCCTGTTTGTTGTGGTTTTCCTAATTGTTAATGGAAATGGACAGTCTCAAGGCCCATGGTACATTTCTAATAATGTGAAGTGCCCATCTAGTCATATTACTTTTACTTTCCTTGGGCTCTTGTTTTTAGGAAACAAAGAATCATGAAAAGAGAAAGTTATATCCCAAAAGCTGTTTTATGTTATAATTTGGGCACCATGGTCCAAAAGAGTAAGAGGTTATGGTAGTTTGAACATCTACATCTTAGATTTGACTATGCCTGGAAACTATATTCATGTATCTGGTGAAGGTGAATAGGACTTTAGTCAAAGTAAGAAAACACCTGCCCAATAGAGCGCAAACATATACTTCCACAGAAAAATAATAAAATGCCACCAACAGTGATGCGACCACACGAAACACAGAAGAAACTTTATTTTAAAATTACTAAGCACTTTCACCTTGCAACCTCAGAGCTTCATCAGAGTAACAGAACTCATCAAACATCTCGTTTAAATACAAAAAATAACTTCACCTACTCAAATCTGTATATAAGTTGTAAGCATGTGCTCGTAGTTTGTATACCCAGAACAGTACAGTCAAATTTGCCTAGCTCTTACTTTTAAAACTGAACTTAAAGATACTGAGTTGCCATTCCATTTCAACTTTTTCCAGGTATAGTTTCAAATCTCCCCCTATTCCATAATCAATCACCCTTTCAATGATAAAAAACAGGAACTTGTTAAAACTAACACATTTCTCAGAAGGAATAAATACTGCACTTTCTTTCTTTTTCTTTTTGATGTCCCTTACATGCTCAAGGATCCTTTCCTTAAGATTTCTAGTGGTTTTACTTTGGTTTTGGTTCTTCTGTGTTTCATGTGGTCGCATCACTGTTGGTGGCATTTTATTATTTTTCTGTGGATGTATATGTTTTTGATCTATTGGGCGGGTGTTTTCTTACTTTTACTTGTTTCAGTGCCCCACATTGTTTGCAGCCACCTCTTCATACGGAGGGACTTACACAAAAATTGGAAGAATTGCTGTCTTTATTAAAACAGGGCAGCCACAGTGGTGCAGCGGTTAGCGTTGTTGCCTCACAGCAAGAGGTTCTCCGGTTCGATCCTCAGCTGGGGTGCCTTCTGTGCAGAGTCTGCATATCCTCCCTGTGGTCGTGTGGGTTTCCTCCGGGTGCTCCGGTTTCCTCCCACATCCCAAAGACATGCTGTAGGTGGATTGGACACTCTAAATTGGCCCTAGGTGTGAGTGTATGCATGTGTGTGCCTTCTGTGCAAGGTTGGGCACTGGGCTGACAACTCGACACTGTAAAACGCTGCTGCCAATCATGAGCGGACAGATGATCCGCTGTGGTGACCCCTAACCAGGAAAAGCTGAAGGAAGATGACAGTGCTGTCTTTATTAAAACATCAGATAGCTACGATTGCCAGTAATGTGGAACAGCCCACTTTGACTGATACTCAAATGGAACTGCTGACTCTTCATGCTACCCCAGGCAGTTCAGGCTTACTGTCAAATGGATCTGAGGTGAATAACCAGTCCTACAAGGATGGCAACTTGAATAATAACAATGCTGCTGTTCTGAGTTTCCTCTCTATGTTAAAAACACCAGATCTTCAATTTTCTGACAGCTCTGCATTAGGGGAAGGACATGATACAATCTGAACACAGCTACATGCCTTCAAAAAGTTACTTGGGAGATTCAAGGCCATTTAAGCCGACAATTTATTTTTGAAACATTCTTTGGAGCTCAAACAGGTCCCGAAGGGCCTGCGAGTTTGGACATATCCAAATGGCACAGAAGTGGGCTCAATTATCCATGCGGAACTAGTGCAACTTTTCGATTGCACCGGCTTAGACCTGGTACATATCATTATGAGAGAAAATGATTGTAAATTATTGTCTATTGAAAAACAATTGACTGAGTTAAACTGAAACATCACTAAAGATTTATTGTTTAAAGCCAACAAATCCTTATATAACACTATTTTAGTAGAGACTGAAAAATGTGTTAAGGACAACATTTCTAAGAAATTGAAGAAATTACAAAGGGACACAAACGATTATTCCAATAAGACAGTATACCCATTGCCTAGTAAAAATGACAAAAATAAACAGTACAATGTGGATTCTGAACATGTATTTGAGGGTGAAAGGGACAGTGAACAGAATAATGAGACACACAGGGACGGGGATTTTTTAGAACCACCTCCACTCCCCAGAAGGTCATAGAGACTGAAGAACAGGAACCAGAGGAACTGGAGGGGCAAACAGTGGAGGAACTCTTCTTATCAATACTACCAAGGGAACAGATAGATGTGTGTGAGTCATTTCTGGTAGACCACACATTTAACAAAGAAATTGATGTTATGGACATGAACTTACAGGATCAATCTGTGTGCACAACGATTAGAAAAGATGGCTTCATTGTATATAATTTTTCATAATTATCAGTTGCCAGCCCTGACGCACAACCTTCAACGAAAGTACACCCATTCATGCATGCCTCCACACAGAAGACGCTTTAGCTGAGAATCAAACAGGACAATGTCTTACTGTGAGGTGACAATGCTACCGCAGCACCATCACCGCAGTTATACTTCACAATTATCAGTGAAGTGCATATTTCCCTGTTCAGTAAATGTTTCTCTTTTGTACCTTGTTTTAAACAAGACATTGCTAAGGTTCTTACTAACCTAAAACTATTCACAAGGCAGTTAAACTTAAAATAATTTTTTCATGACAAACAGGAAAATGTTTGCACCCAACAACTACACTTAAAAAGGAAGAGTACTTTTATTCCACCCACTAATAATACCATAGTCACTTCTGAAACCTTATGTGAAAATGAATTACGTGGTTTGTTTTCTAACGTGACAAGAAGTGATGACAATTTAACATTAGATGAGAGAAAAGTTTTAAAACACTTGAATGTTAACAACCAGGTTAGAGTCATGACGTGGGGGGGTAGTCAGTATGGATCACCATGATTATGTGTTCAAAATGTATGACTTGCTAAATGATAGCACTACATATGAAAGAATCCCTATCAATGAATTGAAAAGAGCTTATGCTAAAATTGATTGGGTATTATATGACTTTTTAACTCAAGAACTATTAGACCCAATGGAAAACAATTTTTTGACTGTGGATTTTCCTGTGACTCCCCACATCTTTGGGATCCCAAAGATCCATAAAAACTTACAAAATCCACCTTTTACACCAATTGTCACAACAACAGGGTCAAAGATTGAACCCATAGCAGCGTACGTTGATTTTTGGTGTAAACCTGTACTCAAGTGTTTTAAACATATTTTGAAAAATTCATGGCATTGTCTAGAAACCCATAGAGACACCCCATTTATGGATGATTTTGTATTTGTTACTGTAGATGTTACGAATTTATTTACAGCTATTCCACACAAAGAAGGGTTAACATTGTTTGAAGAAGCTCTGAGGGGAAAAGAAGGTATACACAATGTGAAAAGGCATTTATTAGTGGAACTTATGAAAATCGTACTTAATAATAATTTTTTGCTATTTGACGGAGACCTTTTTCATCAGACATCAGGTGTAGCCATGGGGGCCAAGTGTGCACCGATATATGCTAACTTGGTGTTGGCTCAATGGGAGCAGAAATGGGTGTTTCCATCTACTTTTTTTAACGAAACAATCATTTGGTTAAAATGTTTGGGTGACATACTCATCCTTTGGAAAAGTACTAAATTGAGCTGAGGGAATTTCTAGATTACCTAAATTCAACAAAAACATTTTTGAAGTTTATGTATAGGATTGGTATAGACAGTATAGAGTTTTTGGATATATTATTAAGGTGCGATAAAACCAACAAAAAATTAAATTCAAGAGTATATAGAAAAGAAATATACTCAAACTCATTCCTTCATTACAACAGTTGTCACCCCATGCACCAAAAGAAAAGTATTGTAAAAGGTCAAATGGTGAGGATATCGAGGTTGACCAGTGACAACAATGATTTCATGAATGAGATGTACACCTTAGTAGGAATGTTTAAAGAAAGAGGTTACCCCACTAAACATTTGATTGGAACAAGGAATTACATTTGACAGAAAAGAAATGCTAGGTTTGTACCTATTCTATCCACTGACCAAGGATGTACTTTTGAAACAAGGAAAGAGACATCACTTGACAGTGTCTTGGTCCCTACAATACTGAAGCCTTGAAAATTAAAACCATAATTAATAACACATGTGACTTAATTTTTAGCCCCGAGTTGAAAAATATTTTGGGAACTACACCAAGAATTACTTTTACTAGGGGTGCAAATCTTAAAAACTTGTTAGAAAAATCTAACAGTAACAAAAGGTTGATTTCAAAAATGTCAAAATGTAATATGTTTAGAGCTTGTAAATATATCAATTCAGGTCCATATGTGGCAATAGATAGCTATCACCGTACAATTTCGTGCCCTGGTCACTGCAACTGCAACACTAAGATGGTAGTATACGTGGCTACATGTATGTCCTGATCAGCTTTTTATGTGGGTAAAACCACTAGAAAATTTAAGGAAAGGATCCTTGAGCATGTAAGGGACATCAAAAAGAAAAAGATAGAAAGTGCATTATTTATCCATTCTGAGAAGTGTGTTAGTTTTAATAAGTTCCTTTTTTTATCATTGAAAGGGTGATTGATTATGGAAGAGTGGGAGATTTGAAACTATACCTGGAAAAAGTTGAAATGGAATGGCAACTCAGGGCAAATGCCACAGAGTACCCTAGTATTAATGAGAATGTATCCTTAAACTCAGTTTTAAAAGTAAGAGCTAGGCAAATTTGACTGTACTGTTCTGGGTATACAAACTATGAGCACTTGCTTACAACTTATATACAGACTATGAATTTAAATGTAACTTTAAATAGGGGATTTTGGAATATTTTCATATGTATCAAGTTGAATTTCCTCCCCGCGGTTGGGTGGGCATTTGAAAGACATGCGTAAATGGGCATGCCTTTGTTGAAGGTTGAACGTCGAGCTGGCACCTCGGTGTTCGTCAAAATCTACTGCCAATCATTAGCGTACTGGAGTTCCACTGTGGTGACCCCTAACTGGGAAAAGCCAAAAGACAACAACAACATTATTTATCTATTGAACTTAGTACAGTGTTTTTAGCATGAATTATTAGTGCATTGCATTTGATACGATTTTTAATTAGTTAATTGATTTGGGAAGGTGACGTTATTTCTTGTATTTAAACAAGATGTTTGATGTTACTCTGATGAAGCCCTGAGGTTGCAGGGTGAAAGCTCTCAGTGATTTTAAAATAAAATTTCTTCTATGTTTAGTGTGGTCACATCACTGTTGGTGACATTTTATTATTTTTCCATGGAAGAATAGGACTTTAGTCCTTTTAGTCATAAATCAAATCCCCTGCCAGAAGCCACTGCAGTTATGTCATTGGTAATTACTCACATGGAATTTTGCCAGGACCATGAATGCCACATGTTCTTGTACTATCACCTGACTATAGCATGGCTTTTAGAGGAAGCAGTCCCTTTGGTAAGGGTTTATCTTTGCCTTGAGGTGCGCTAAACTCAATACTGATTATATTAAGATGAGATTGTAGGGGGCTTCTAGCCACAGAATAAATGTTTTAGAAACATTTCATTCATGAGTTTTAATAAAATTATTTATAATCATTTGCATTAGTTCCCCTTCTTTACCAGATGAGATACTCATTGATTTATAAAAAGTATGTGACCAAACACTGCACGACTGGAATCTTGATTGAATTATTATGGGGATGACATTCTAGGTCTCTCTTCAGAACATGGCTTGCCCCATATTTCGGACCCTGTGGAACCTAGTGAAGGATTTTAGTGTTTTTTACAGTGACATAGTCAGAGACTCTAGGGTTCTGGGTTTATTCCTGTTATCAATGCTCTGGTGGTTCCACGGGCCACAAATTATCCCTCCATGAAAGAAATTTTAAAACGCGCTGATACAGAAAATATACAGTCAGACCTGCATTATACAGCTACCTTGGTCTAGTTTTATGTGCTGGTTTTAGTCCAGATGTCAGATGCACAAGGTCTGAAAGGCTGAAAGTCTTCTGTGCTTTTACAGTATTTCTCCATAATGACAAAGAACACTGGACAACCTTTTCATAAGTATCTATTCCAACTTACTAATGAGTGAAAGCATTATTCCAATGGGCTTTAGATTATTCTCAATTATAGATCTCTCTGTCTCTGTTCTGTAACACAAAGATGTGTGTGAAGAGATCTAACCCCTCTCATTACTCTGGCCTTCTTAGCAGGTTATCTGTCATGCCACCATTGACTGGGCTTCATCAAACTGTCATGGTCGGATCTGTGATGCTTGTATTTTACCAGATATTATCTGCATTCAATCTTCTTTGGTAGGACTACAGCCTGAGTCAGGAAAGCAGAGCTCTTCTTAAATTTTGAATGCTAAAGGGGCTTCCCCTGTATGTTCTTTAGTGAGTAGATTAGTTTAATTCACTATTCATTACAATGACTGGGACCATGACCACACTGTATGCTTCAGAAAAATACTTGCTGACATGTAAGATACGCTGCTTTCATACAGGAGTGGAATGGTCTGAACACTGATACTTAAGCAGTTTTGTACTTCTCTTACAAGTGCTCGGGATGAGCAAGATGAGGCCTGGGGTTTGAATAAAACTTGTGTGATTAAGTGTGGATGTGGCATTAGTCACTGTTTCTTCTGTTGCAACATACAGGCACTGTCTAGCCTATACTTCTTCTGGATAGAGATACACTGGCTGGAAAGACTGTTAGAAAAGCTCCCATAAGCTAGCTCTCACTTCTGCAAGGGTAAGACATCATAGTAATAAGTGAGATATTTAGCAGAACCTTACAGGGTACCTTAATAGTAAATGAAACATAGAGGTGACCCCATCACACGCCAAGAAGTCAATGAGATAGTGAATCTTTGTCTGAGTCATTTCTTACCATTTCAGGTCATGTCGGTAACATTTGTCAAAATACTTTGTGTCACCTTCTCAAAACATGGAGGTCTGAGGCTTTGGTAAACATACACTGTGCCTTAATGTTTGCTGATGACAATTCCAGTAATATCTAGAAAACACTCCCTTTCATTTTCAGCTTTTTCATTAGACTGTTCAATCCCTCCATTTATTGTAAACTAACTGCATGGATCTTATCCAGAAGTACTGCGACCTGCTAGAATCTGACAGCTATTGACCAGTTTATTGTTTATTTTTCAGTGGAAATTAACTGGTCTACTAACATCTACTGGAGCACGTTGTTGAAAGTGTAGACTCCTCTCCCCCATACAGCATTTTCATACAAGCTTCATCACTACTAGAGTGTTGGATTTATTTAAAATATTACCTGATTAAAAGGAATGATGAGTGCTGCTTTTTGCAACAACCTTCATGCATTTCCAAATCAATCAACTCTGTTAGTAATAGGTTTATGGGTTCATTTGTAAATACTAGGCTAGCTACCTTTGTGGGACATTTCAAGCCTGGGCAATTTCCCATAAAGATGAGAACCAAACCTTGCATCTAGTGTCTGTGAGGTAGACACCTTAATCATTATACCCTACCACTACCCCTGCTGAAATGCTAAGATATTATATAATTTCACCTTCTTAAATGAATGTCTGTGTTGGTTCAACATTTTTTCAATTGGAGGCCTCCTGAAATAATGAAAGTATGTGTCCCCATCCCTGAAAAAGTTGCATGAAAGAACCCATGGTGTCTGTGCTTGGCCAATTGTTGTATTCCGTCTTTATTGTGGTCTAACACCTGAGATGAAATAGTCAAAAGCAGCATTATATGCAGAGACATTTGCTTTGTAAACACATTGCAAGCATTTGCTTCTTTGTGGATTCAAGTATTCTCTTTTTCTCCTTGTGTAGGCATATTATGAATATGTTCTTCAGGGTACATGCAGACTCTGAAAAGCAAATAAATGTGTCATGGCCCAGTCACCAAACAAGATGGCTCCAAATATCTAGGCACATGGCTCACTCCCAGTGTATCCTTTTCACTGCAGTGAAACAAGCAGACTGGATACAAATATGATCTCTAAGACCAACTCGCAGAGGAAATAGCAGAGTACAACAGTACCCCCCCCCCCCGTGACCACGACAACAGGCTAAGCTGATTGCTTCTTATATGTGGGGACAGGAAGACATTACTTAGTACTGCTCTGTCTCGTCATGTTTCAAAAAGCATGTCTTTTCTACAGCACAATACTGCGGATGAATGAAGCCAGTGAGGTCCCACTATCAAGAGATCTTGCTTGTTTTGAGCTGCTCTTGATATGTGGAAGTTCAAAGCTTTGATGAAAGAATAACTGAATGGTCAGTTAAATGATGAAAGATGTTGGACAATCATTTTTAAGCTACTCCTTACTCATGTAAGCAACATTATAAGCATTGTCACTTTGGTTCATAAACTCAGTTTGTGCATTGAAGGGCAATGAATGTTGGAAAGCACAATTAGACGATCATTTTGTACATGTTTTACAGACATTTTACCTTTTAGTGATAGTTGCTATCTTATTGCTACTTTGTAAATAACTTTTTTGTAAATAACTTTGTATGTTTTTTCAACAGTATTGAATGGCCATTTATTGCTACCTTGAAAATAACTTTTTTTGTAAGTAACTTTGTATGGTTTTTTTTTCAACAGTATTGAATGGCCATTTACAAATTCTGTTTTGTTTATCTGCATGCACTATAGAAGCCTGGAAAAGCTCTGAAAGGAGTCAGATGTGGCAAACAGACCTAATCATTTAATAAAATAATTGAATAAATAACATTTTCAGATACAGCAGCAAATGGTGTGTGGGAAAGTTTAAACTTCAAGACAGAATTGGGACAAGCAGTGCATGAATAAATGCTGTGATATCAAAATAGAAATGCATGACATCTGCCATTTATTTTAAAACACTCAAGTAATTAAGCACAGATTTAAGTCATCAGCTTAAAGTACATACTAAAGACACGATGTGCCTTGGACAATATCCTTTACTAAAGATTAAGGCATATATAATTAAGATGGAATTAATTTTTTCTGGAACTGCACATGTTTAACAACACATGATCCTGTGACAATGAATGCCAATATGACACAAGTTCACTATATAGAGCTGCTTGCCTCCTGTTGCTTTTTTTCTTTTTTATGACACGCACATTTCCGATCTTGATCCTTACTATCATCTGTAAAAGGTGTCAGCATCGTGTCTCCTTTTTTTCCTGGCTACAGTCCAGAATGTAATGAGCATACTTAAAAGAAGCGTTTCAGCTTCTTGTAGAATCAGTGTAAGAGTCTCTATGTCTAATGGGTGGGTCAGAGTATTGTCTGACATTCATCTTGGAGGACTAACTGGAGCATGTGCCTTTTAGAAGTAGGTCTGCATTATCTGTTGCCTCCCAGGGCACCCAGGGTATAGACTGTCTCCAATTATCGAGTGCTCATTTCTGCTCTGGTCTTCTGTTTCTGTGAAGGGCCTGAAGTCTGGGGGAGGGATACCCTTGTTTTACTCTTAGAGGGTGATTACTGGGGTGTACATGTCACCTTTGTCCTGAATAATCTAAGAAGTACTGTGTCCACCAAGCCTAATAATTTGTAGTGGCCCCTAGAGTCATATGATCATAGGTGGGGTTCCGGGGGGGAGTAACAGCTTCTTCTACTAGGGCCTCCCACTCATTCCAGACAGACTACTCAGCCCTGGTATAGGAGGACCACCACAGTGAGCCTGCAGAAGGATCTGTGGCCCAGGATTAATGGACTGGCAGTTAATTTGCTCTTGACAGATGTGGGTGCTAGATGTCTCCCATAAGGATCTTGGCTAGATTCTATTTCCTGGCCTGGTGCAGATCTCTTCTCCTTCCTACAGGTAGGCCACACCAGGCCTAACACTCCTTGCCCACTGATCCCTGGTATGTTATGGACTGTAAACTTGAGGGGAAATGAGTTTCCTCACTAGTTTTCTCCCAAGGGGTCAAATTTGGAAGGCTTCATTAATGAGAGGGACAAAGCTTTAGGTCCTCTCACTGTGTAACTCCACTCACTATGTAATGAAGTCTTCTACAAGGAGGTACTATGAAGCAGGAACATTTTTGTGCCTTATCCTATGGGAGGTCTTGAGGTGTATCACCCCCATTTTTTCTGGTTGTAACTTTCCAGAAGCTACTCTTTGTTGAACTTTCTCTGAAGTGTGATGGCATCATCACTCCACTACTACTATCCTTTGGATGGCTGATGACCTGTATCATCCTCCAGAAGACAACATTGAGAACTTATAACAGCATCTCAAGAATGACATTTCCATGGCATCAGTGGTGATTTGGCATTCCCAAGACTGCATCCCATTCCTGCTCAGCTGGTAGACGGGATGGCCTGAGAACGGGCGTAGACTAGATATTCCCCTGCTTGAAGCTTGGGGTCATCAACTGTGTGTCACACCTGTCTGAGTTCAAGACTTTCATGGTGGAAAGCCACAAGTTTTGTTTCAGAAATGAGCTTGTCCTTATCCTTTTTTTAATGTGATGACATTTGGTAGCCTAACTAGGATTACGCTGGAGAGAGTCGTTTGTTGGACCATTGCTGAATTCTGTGGTGGAAGCCTTTTAGGGATGCCTTTCCTGACTGTGAAGCTTTCCCCGAGTCTCTGCCTACAGATCATGTTGTTTTAGGCTGAAGTCCCTACTCTCCATGCTTGCTGCAGCGATCCCTTTGAGATGTCATTCCTACCAAGGCATTCAGCCTGAGAATGGGTGTGGTGTGAGCTATGTGAACCTGAGGAGCCTGTGCTTCTCCATTTCTTCCCTTAGGGTACTCTTGTTCTTGCATTTCAATTAGCTGAGGTTTTTGGAGGCTTTTTTTTTACCTTTCCCATGTCAAACCCCTGGGTTTAGAGTATAAAGCTGATTTCCAAGTTCACAGGGTGTATTAAACTTGTAACTGTTCTTCCATAGGTTTATAGGTTCATAGGTAGGTACTAGGCTATTGGCCCTAGGGCCTATATAAGCCTAGCCAAAAAATGTACCCTAGCTTTCGCCACCCAAGAAAATTATTTTCCTGTGCCCCTGTCGAGCAGAGCCACAAAAGTGATCCCTGGGGTGAATTTCCCATTTCCCATCCAATCATCAAGATTATTCTTGAAGAGTGCTAATGAGGAGCTCTGTTTGATATAGATAGGTAGTCTGTTCCAGAGTATAGGAAGTCTCTGGGACAGGAATCTGTCCCTCCAGCATGTTCTGTTTATTGTGGTGACAAGGTTTAGGTCCCTAGAGCGTGCAGCTTGGAGGGATTGGGATTTCTTTAAGTGGAGCATGTCCAACAGCTCTGGGTTTGACATAGCTTTGTATGTTAGGCAGAGATCGCCCCTGAGTAGGCGATATGCGATGGAGTAAAGCTGTAGTTTTTTGAGACGGTCTGCGTAGGGCATCAGTTTGAGGCCAGTAATCCTCTTTGTGAGGTATTTCTGTGGTCTTTCCAGTTGTTGTAGATGTCTTGTGAGGTACATACCAAAAGGGGCATTGTACTCTATAATGAGTCTAATGAGTGATGAGTAGAGGGGAACAATGACCTCTTTTTTTCTGGATGAGAATCCTTTTGTGATGAGATAAGCCACATAGAAGGATTTCCTGACCACTGTGGCGATGTGATTATCAAAGGAGAGACTACTGTCCACCTGTGTCCCAAGGACTCTTATCACATGTTCGGCATTAAGTAGACTACCAGCTATGTGGTAGTTCATGGGTACAGAGTTTTTACCAAAGGGGATGACAATACACTTTTTGGCATTGAGCTTCAGGCCATGGCTTTGACACCAGGTATCTGTCTCAGTGAGGCCCTTTTGTAGTTTGTCCACATCATTAGGAGTTTCGATTATGGCTCCTAGTTTGCAGTCATCTGCAAACTTTGTTTGCCAAAGACCTTCTGTGTTAGCCTGCACTTCAGAGAAGTAGATACCAAACAGGAGAGGACCCAGGACTGAACCCTGTGGTACTCCACTTGTCACTGGTCTGAAGTCGGATTTGGAATCCACTACTTTCACAGTGTGGGTTCTGTCCATGAGCCAGTTGGCAACCCATCTTGTGACATAGGGATTTATACCTAGTTTAGTGAGCTTATCTATAATTCCAGAGTGGGGGATGGTGTTGAAAGCCTTGGCGAGATCTAGATAAGCTGTGTGAACCATTTTACCCTCATCTATGGCTTTGGTGACTGCTTCAAAGAAGTCAATCAGGTTTAGGAGACATGATCTGCTTTTTACAAATACAAACTGGGTAGGTTTCAGAGTTTGGAGATTACCAATGTCTTTGTTTATGAGTTCCATGATGATACGTTCCATGGGCTTGCAGACCAGGCTCATCAGGCTAATGGGGCGGTAGTTCCCGGGGTCCGTTGTGGCTCCCCCTTTGTGGAGTGGGATAACCGTCGCGGTGTGCCATTCAGTGGGTACAAAGCTTGAGGTGAGGCTATGATTGAACATGGTACTTAGGTAGGGTGCCAATTCATTCTGTAGTTCATGTAGAACGCAGCCTGGGATATTGTCAGGTCCCATGGATGCTGTGTTCTTGGCTTTGGAGAGTGTGTCTTTTACCTGTGCAGCCATGATTATAGGAACTTTGCATTCTTCCGGTATAGAGACGGGCCCTCTAGGGGGTGAGAGGGGGTAAAGTTAGCACTGAACCTATCTGCTAGGATGTTGGCAATATCAGTTGGTTCTGTATATTTAGTGCCATTGTGCTGTAACTCAGAGCAGATCTGAGTGTTCCCATTGAGATTCTTGACATAGCTATAGAATGCTTTGTGGTTGTCTTTAGAGTCAGTGGAAATTTTGTTTTTGTAACTAGCTTTGGAGGATTTTATGAAGGATCTCAACTTCTTACTGAGGTTGATCATGGAGTTCCTCCAGTCATGGGATTTTACTCTTTTTTGCAACAGTTTCTTTCTTCTGTTTTAGAGTTTGTTTATGGCAGAGGACCATCAAATTGGCTTCCTTTTTTTGGAAGATAACATCTTGATTCTATTAGGGATAGCATGATCCATGCACTAGTGTAAGTGCTTATAAAGTGCATTTGTGTAGGATTCAGCAGTCATACCTCTATTGTCCGCCTGCATGGGTGTCATGAAGTTTGCCACTTCTGTCTTAAGAAGTGTGAAGTTGGCTTTGGAGAAGTTTTTTACGATGGTTTCCCTAATTGGGGGTGGGGGTGGGATGTGGATGTCTAGGCTGATTAGCTTGTGGTCGAATCTGACCAACGAGGAATTGACCTCTGGTGTGGAACACCGGTTTCCCATGTTGGTAATGACCAGGTCTAGGATATTGCTGCCCCTGGTGGGGGGTGTGAATAAGCTGATCCAAGGTGCTGGAATTTATGAATTCTAGAAAACGTTGAGCAAAAGAGTTGGTACATGAGTAGTTTTCCCAGTTAATTGTGGGGTAGTTGAAATCGCCCATTATTAGGGTGTTGGGTTGTACCCTAATACTTTCCAGTGTATCAAGAAATGAGGAGTGGGAATCCTGGTGCATGGTGGGGGGTCTGTAGCAAGCTTCAATTTGGATTGCGGTCTTGCCCAGAGTTAGTTGCACTTGGATAATCTCGGATCATTATGCTGTGGAACTAGCCTGGAGGTGTGGTTATCCTTAATGAATATGGACACGCCTCTGCCTTTAATGCTTCGTTGTGGGTTAGGTGGCCGAAAGGTATGGCATGAATTGTAGCCTGGTAATGCAGGGGTGCTCTCTGGAGCTTTGAACCAGGTCTCTGTCACTGTACACAGATGTCAATGTTCTCCATTTTAAGGAGTGCCTCATGTGAGTGCATTTTGAGGTTTAGACTTCTAGCATTGAGTAGCATTACCCTCAAATTTTGCTTGCTTGTACCTGTTACGGTGGTGAATTTGTCATTTGAACCTTGCCTAAAAAAGGCACTATAGGGGTGGCAAGAGCCTTAGCCAGTATCCAGAATCCTAAGGGTGACAGGTGCAGGCCATCTCTGGCAAAACATTGTGGTCTGTCGATCATGTCGTCCCAGGCAGACAAATACTGGATCCCCTTAGAATGACACTAGAAGCTTAGCCAATCGTTGAAGTCAATCATTTTGTCGTTGTACTGTGGTATAATTCTGGATGATGGCAGGATGCTACTCAGGGTTAGGGTCATACCTGCCTGGGATACAAGATCGGAGAGCTCCTCCATGTCCCTTTTCATGTAGTCCAGGAAGGTACGTCTCAGATCATTCACACCAACATGGACAATGACAGTGTCATATTTGTACTTATTGTGGAGTGACCTGAGTGCATGTGTTATGTGGCGGATCCTGGCACCTGACAGGCAGCTGACAGTAACTTTCTCCTTGTTTAGTCTAGTGAGTGGAACATCAGTGTGCCTGACTATAGAGTCACCTATGACTAGAGTGTTGGGTACGTTGTTATGCCTTATGGGCTGTGGTTGAGTGGCACACTGAGTTTGTGGGCTATGTGTCATTTGGGTTGTGTTGGGGGGTGGAATTTGCTTATGTTTATGCTTTGGATGTCCCTGATACTTGGGCAGGTTTTTATTGAGAGCATCCGCGAATGTGGGTGTGTGTTTTGTGTTTCTATGTGTGTGTTTTGGTGGTGTAGGTTTTGAGGGACTATGTGATGAGTGTGGTGTGGTGCAAGTGTTTACATTCTCCACTTGACTGTCTAGTCCAGTCTTGGGTGAAGAGAGCTTTGCTTCCAGTTTGGCTATATAAGTGCATCTCTCACAGGTTGTAGTGTTGGGTGGTAGGAGGAGAGGGTTGTCTGTGTACGAGGCAATTGCTGCATTGCCCTAAGATGCCCAGATTCATCAGGTAGACAAGAGAAATCACTGGGAGCTGACCCTTAGACATGCCCGGATAGGTGCTTATTTATTAAGTACTAAAAACTGCTTTCCTCTAGTCAAGTGAGGAAAGTTGACTGCTGTAGTAATTTGCAGCTTATGTAGTGCTTACAATGAGTTCTGAACAAGTGCTGAGTTAAAAAAAAACAGATTTGAGTGCTGACACTAGAAAACTGGCTAGTTATAAGAAACAAAACTAAGCTAGAAGACTTCCCTCCAACACAGAAGGGCTTGGGAGCTCAGAAGCCTACAAACAGTCTAGACCACTTAACAGGAAAGGCAAGAAACAAGCCTAGAAATGTTTTTTCGTTCTCTTTCCCAGATGCTCTCTTTGTACACAGTAGGAGTGCCTGAAATCGGAATATGATCTCACTGCACTCAGTTGAGTTAGCAAACGTGATGGTCCCAGAAGGAGTATCCAAACACAAATTTACAAGAGGGGCAGGCAGTTTCAAAGCCACTAAGATTAACACCAAAACAGAAACAGGGAGGGTGGGTGGGGAACTAACTGAAGAACAGTCAAAACTTCAACTTGAGTTAATATTCATGCAACACAGTTAAATCAATTTAAATACTGTATTATTTGAAAAAAAGTGCAGATAAAAGGTACTTAAATTCTCTTATACGTCCAGTTGAATACAGCTAAATCTTAGCCGGCCAAAGCTGAGGTTTTTTAGCAGAAAATATTTCAAACTGTACCACTTAAATAGTCAGTGACAGGAAATCAAGAATGTGACTACCCCCACACCTGCAATTACTAACAGACAATAAAATTCAAGCAAGCACTAGCTGAAGAACAGAGTCAAAACTTACACTTGAGTTAATATTCATGCAACCCAATTAAATCAATTTAAATACTGTATTATTTGAAAAAAGTGCAGATAAAAGGTACTTAAATTCTCTTATATGTCCAGTTGAATACAGTTAGATCTTAGCCGGCCAAAGCTGAAGTTTTGTAGCAGAAAATATTTCAAACTGTACCACTTAAATAGTCAGTGACAGGAAATCAAGAATGTGGCTACCCCCACACCTGCAATTACTAACAGACAATAAAATTCAAGCAAGCACTAACTGAAGAACAGAGTCAAAACTTCCACTTGAGTTAATATTTATGCAACACAAATAAATCAATTTAAATACTGTATTATTTGAAAAAAGTGCATATAGAAGATACTTAAATTCCCTTATACGTCCAGTTGAATACAGCTAGATCTTAGCCGGCCAAAGCTGAGGTTTTTTTTTCCCCTCTGGAGTTGGCTGACAGTGCTGTGGGGAAAGTGACAACCTGGGCTATTCCTTATCTCTGGGGCCTTGTGTGTTCATTCCTTCTAATGAGGGATCTTTTTTTCTGGCATCTCACCAATTTAGGTTCACAAGACATTTATCTCCTTGATCTTGCAGGCTTGCAGGCAAAAATATAGAGATGTCATAATTCCTAGCTTAGGAGTCATCCCCCTCCTCCTAGGAACATCTGGCATCCAGGCTGAGGGTCTAACTGCATTTATTCCATTGATGATGGCATTCAATGGCAAGGATTTCAGGGCCACACCTGTGGAAGTCAGTTCAGGATTGATTCTCCAGAGCACTATACTTCAGAGGCTATCCCAGTCCACTTAATAGAAGGAAGTGCATTACTCTCCCCCTCTTGCTGGATCAGCCATATCCGTGGGGGAAGATTGATGGGTTTTGGCCTCCCTTTACTGGATTCGATTCATGGGACTTCCATGTTAGCAGCTGATCTCATGGACATAGTTAATTCTCTCCACTCTGCTATGCCTAAGAGAAGACATAGTCAGTCTTGATTTCTGGTGGTTATGGGAACCCCCATTATCTAGTCTGGGTCATCCACTCATTTCATGGGTCTCAGCCTGATCTTCTTTCTGTCTAAGGCCTGTCATTCTTATGTCCCATCACTGTAGGACAGCTTTGCAGGTGAAGTCAGGAGCAGCTGGGAAGGATTTTATTTTGGGCCAGGTAACAGTTGTTCTCCATGACATTGAAACATTATTTAGTACCTCTTTGGATGGCTTACGTCATGGATCCAAAATGTTTCAGACAATGCTAGCTAGATCTCATATCCACTTGTACAACAAGGTAAGGTCTGTACCTAATTTCCTGCATGGGAGAAGGAAGGGCAAGGATGGAGACTTAGTTCAGTCTGTTTCTGTTTTGAAGGGAGCAGTGTTCATGGTCTGGTTCTTTGGGAGTTGAAGAATTCCCTTTGCCCTTGATAAGATTAGAAATCTGGATTCCTTGTACTACTATATGCACTAAAAATTGGCTGTAGTTGAGTTCTTTTCCACTCCTTTTGCAAGAAGCTGTCTCCAGCCTTTACTAGGCTTTTCCTTACTGGTCTCTATTGACATGGTCCTTTGGGTCTTGATGTTGTCTTATTCAGAAACTTTCTTCACATCTCTCATATTTTGGTCTGTTCCTTATAAAATTTGTGGTTTTCCAACAAATCATTGAAAATTGAAGTCTCTAAACAATGATGGTGCCACACTGTTGCCTAGTCAAGCTGCACACAGGCAAGTCTAGCAAAGGGGAAGAAATGTATTACTTCATCCTGTAGTCTGTCATACCTTGGGACTGGCCAGTTCTAATGATCTAATGGACTAATGAACTCTGTTTAATGCAGACATTTATCAAGATTTTAATTATTGCAATGGATTTTAGTTAAGCACTAGAATGTTCTGTCATACACTTGTTTAACATTTTGTAGTGTGTATATATATATATATATATATATATATATATATAGAAACACTTTATAATCTCGAAATAGTGAAATATCGAATGTCAGTATCTCGAGACCATAAAATCGAACGGATGGAAATCGCGAACCTGGAAATGTCGAATTGGAAATGTTGAACCTGCAGTACAGATAGCGCGCTAGGTAAGTGGTGGGTTTTTTAGGGTTTTGGGAAGGGTTTGTGTGTTTTTGAGTGTGTTAGGGAGTTTTAGGTGTGGGTTAGGGTAGTAGGTAAGAATGTGAGTGTGTTAGTGTTGGGAGTGGTGGTGTTTGTGTGTATTTGATGTGTGCTTGTGCAGGGGGGTGTGGAATGTGTGGTGCTGGGTTGTCTGTGTTATGGAGTGTAGTGCGACCTTGGAGTTAATATATGTTAGTAGGGGGTGTGGGGGGTGCAGGGGGGCTTGCC
This sequence comes from Protopterus annectens, assembly GCF_019279795.1. Taxonomy (NCBI): domain Eukaryota; kingdom Metazoa; phylum Chordata; order Ceratodontiformes; family Protopteridae; genus Protopterus; species Protopterus annectens. Next base: position 1,168,012,421 of record NC_056746.1, read on the forward strand.
TCCCTGCATATAGTAAGGGTAGATTTGTGTGTTTGTTTAGTTGTGTGAGTGTTTGTTGTGTTGCTTTTTTTAGAGTGTCGGGAGGTATGGGTGTTTGTGTTTGTATGTGTTGTGTAGTGTGTGATCTGTTTTTTTGTGGTTTTGTGGTTTCAGTGATATGGATTTTCGGTTTCATGGTCTCAAGATACTGAAATTCAATATTTCAGTATTTTGGGATTATGAAGTGAATATATATATATATATATATATATATATATATATATATATATATATAAACCAGCCTTCCCACATCATTATGATATTGTAGCTGGTATATGCCAGGAAGGTGCATAGTATTGAAACAGCAGAGATGAGTATGCATGGTTAATGTTCGATATCTGGATCCAAAGACATCTGACCAAATATCACAATTTTTTTGGACCTCAACAATTTACAGAGCTCAGAATGAGTTAACCTATATGCTGATCTAAATGCATACCTTTCATTTAGTTCATTTAGTGAAGCATAAAAAAAAAACATTTACCAGAAAAAGATTGTGATCTTTGAAGTCACTTGGCTTTCTTAGCATTATTATTCTTTTATTATGAGATCTAGCAAAAAAAAAAAAAAATAGCAGATGTTTGTGTTTTGAAAGTAGCTCCAGCTTTGAGGATTAGGTCTCCATTAGGCATTATAACATGACTGGGATGGAACACAAAACAATCAAATACATTTCTGAATATAACTATTTCAAGATGATTAGTTTCTGCTGAATACTCTTAAGGATAATAAAGATATTTTCAAGATGGAATAAAACCAATAACAATAGCTCTTCTAAGACTCCCTTGGATGACTTATTGAGCATGGACTGTATTGTGCTGGTTTCTGTATTTACAGTGGACTAACATGCAGTTGTTGATGACTTGGCATGAAGAGAAAGTGTGATGCCACTGATTAAAATTTAGACTTGGGCTTCATTTATCAGATGACTAACTGTAGAAACAAAGCTGGAAGAAGAATGTGAAAGCTAATGTTTAATATCCCTGATGGGAAGTAGAGGGGGGAAAAGACCTAGTAAAGAAAGAGGTGGGAGTAGATAACTATCCTTTATGCCTGTGCTGAAGTCTTTGCATACCATGCAGTGCAGTCTTTGCCTACCATGTATTGCAGCACTTGCATACTGTGTTGCAGTGTTTGCATACCACATGTGGCATTCCTTGTGGACCACATGTTGCTGTGTTTGCATATCATGTACTGCAGTCTTTGCATACCATATGCTAGAATGGTTGCATAGTGTGTGCCACAGTGCTTGCATGTTATGCATTGCAGTACTTGCTTACCACACGCTGCAGTGCTTGCATACCATGTATATAACTGGTTATGCACTGGAAGATGCACAAGCAATAATGCTCAACAGGTGGGATTTATTGAGGAAATAATGCATTGCCCCAGGGTGTTGTGAATCTCAATGCCACAGACAGAGGGACTCAGCACTCCTGGAAGGTTCATTATTTCTCATATAACACCCACCTTGAAGGGCATTAGTGTGTCTAGGTAATGGGCTATTTGTTGAATTGTTCATATTTTTTTATTAGTATATACATACGCATTTTTTATATTTTTGATGTAAAATAGCACCTCTTCTTAATGTTTTACAGCTGCTGTAGCATATTTAATTGTTGTTAGAGGAAGTATTTTACATCTAAAATATAAGTTATGAAAGTATTTAATGTCCTTACACAGGCACATGTGCAAATACGCACACACACAGACACACACACGCGCGCACACACACACACAAATGAATGAAAAATCCATACATTGTAAGGCATTGCAACACCCCTATGCCTCTGAAGTGCCCCTGATGCTACAGAACGTCCTTGGTTTTGATTTGTATTTTGTAGTGTCCCTCAAATATGTTTAATTTCTGGGACATCACTGAGGATTACAGTCACTCAATAAAGTCAGACACTGTAGCTTCATACTTATTGTTTAGAGAACTGGTTGTGGTGAAAACCCTGTTTGTTTTGGTGGTCAAATTCTTAAACAGGGCCTTTTGGCTCATAGTTTCCATTCAGGTCTTTCTCCTGTCCTATGCAGTCTGTCATTATTCTGCATGTGGACCAGCTGGCTTCCTGGTTGCCATTGCCTGGATTCTTATTGACAGTAAACTTTGCTGCTACACTTCTTCACATGCTGCTAATTTCCTATGATCATTTCTGAGGCCAGTTCTTCAGTTCTGTACTCATGTTCCTATGCCAATGTATTCTTCAAGCAGATTGACAAAGTTTTCTGTTTCCTAAGTGATGTCCAACACAAATATATTGAATTGCAAAAAAAGTCTGAAAATACTGCTTGCCAGAGATGGCAACAAAGTGGGCAGTGGATCAGTGGCAGAGTATAATATGGGCAACTTGGGGCGCGTTCAAGATCCACAGCTCCAGGGGGACCCATGGCCAGCCACTCAGTATTTACAATGAAATAATTTAATTTTAAAAATCTTTTTAGATTCAGGAGTACTAACTCATTTCAGTTAATCTGCTGAGCATATCAATCAATAACAAAACAGTATTATTTTTAATTTGAATAAAAAAGTGTTAAATAAGATCAAACCTGGAATTCATTAAAGTTTGCTAGAAAGGCCCATTTCCCGCAACTTGCTAATTTTCAATTCAGAAACAAGCTAGCTGAGATGAGGTTAGACCTCATTTTTAGCTGATTTGCATGTCATTTTTGAATCTTAGTTACTGCCTACGATGTCCAAAATTATTGCTGACCTACAAATTGCGGTAGTAACCTGCTGATGTGTGCACAGTGCCATTCCACTACAGTCTCTCATGAGAACACACACACACACACACACACACACACACACACACACACACACACACACACACACACACACGCACACACACACACCATGATCTTTGTATCTGTCCCTACCCTAGCCACTTTCCTGTGGTTCCCCTCACCCCCACCCCCATGTTCCTTTGAGTGCCATTGTGGCACATACTGTGTTTATTAAGACCCGGTGATTTAGTTTATCCACTCAACATACTACCCCTGTATTCCCATTGGTGCTAATACAGCACTTTACAGAATCATCCCTGGTGTCTCCTGTATTACCCCACCCTCTTATTTCCTTTATAAAGTCTGTGCCATTAGGGCACTTTAATAATTCATCCCTGGTATACAGTGGTTCTCCCACACCCCCTGATCCCTGTTATGATGCCTATGCCTTAGGGCACTTTAAGACGTATTCCCTGAGGTCCAGTGCATCCTCCACCCCGATTTCCATAAGAAACACCGGTGCCTGTGTAACACTTTAAATAGTATTCCTTGCTACTACACCCCCACCCTCCCAATCCCCACAGTAACATTGGTGCTGGTATGGTGTTTTAAATTTTAATCTCTGGTGTCTTGTACATCCCCCTACCTTCCCAATCCCCATAGTAATATTGATGCTAGTATGGTGTTTTAAATTGTAATCTGTGGTGCCTACTACATCCCCCTATCCTTCCAATCCCCATAGTAATATTGATGCTGGTATGGTGTTTTAAATTTTAATCTCTGGTGTCTAGTACATCCCCTTACCCTCCCAATCCCCATAGTAATATTGATGCTGGTACAGTGTTTTAAATTTTAATCTCTGGTGTCTAGAACATGTCCCCACCCTCCCAATCCCACAGTAATATCAGTGCTGGTACTGTGTTTTAAATTTTAATCTCTGTCTAGAACATCCCCCACCCTCCCAATCCCCACAATAATATCGGTGCTGGTACAGTGTTTTAAATTTTAATCTCTGGTGTCTAGAACATGCCCCCACCCTCCCAATCATAGGTTCATAGGTTCATAGGTAGGTACTAGGCTATTGGGCCTAGGGCCCATATAAGCCTAGTCAAAAAGGTACCCTGGCTTTCGCCACCCAAGAAAATTATTTTCCTGTGCCCCTGTCGAACAGAGCCTCAGAGGTGATCCCCAGGGTGAATTTACTATTTCCCATCCAATCATCACAATTTTTCTTGAAAAGTGCTAATGAGGAGCTTTGTTTGATATAGATAGGTAGTTTGTTCCAGAGTATGGGAAGTCTCTGGGTCAGGAATCTATCCCTCCAGCATGTTCTGTTTATTGTGGTGACAAGGTTTAGGTCCCTAGAGTGTGTAGTTCAGAGGAATTGGGATTTCTTTAAGTGGAGCATGTCCAACAGCTCTGGGTTTGACGTAGCTTTGTATGTTAGGCAGAGATTGCCTCTGAGTAGGCCATATGCAACGGAGTAAAGCTGGAGTTTTCTGAGATGGTCTGCGTAGGGCATCTGTTTGAGGTGGTACTGTGTTTTAAATTTTAATCTCTGGTGTCTAGAACATACCCCCACCCTCCCAGTCCCCACAGTAATATTGGTGTTGGTATGGCATTTTAAATAATATTCCCTGCTCTCTAGTGCATCTCCCATACTATTGTTGGTGTCATCATGGCACTTAAATTATTCCTTGGTGCCCAGTGCTTCCCCCCACCCCACCCCCATCCCTATATTACCATTGGTTCCATTACTGCAAATGTTTAGGCTTCACAAAGTCAACAAAGTGGCTGTAACACTTGGCTAGAAGCAAAGGTGTTATATGTACATGAAAGCAACTATTTTCTCAGTTTTAACAAGACTGTTGCACATTTATGTGAAATAAGTTGAAACTCTTTACTTTATAGCTAACTGTGCGAAACAAAATGTAAAATGTCCCTGATTTTGCAAAATGACCTGATTTTATGTCATATTTTTTGTCTTTTCCTTATGCAATTTGAGGATTGTAGTCACTAAATAATGACAGGCATTTGAGTTTCAGACTTCATACCCTTCAGAATATGCATGCTAATATAAAAGCTGTTGTTCTATTAACTTTCTAAGCAATATTCTGATTTTTTGATCAAAAGTAAATGTACATTACAAGACTCTAGGAAAATGCAACTACTTTCTCTGGCCATAAAATCTAATTAATTCCTACCCTACTTCCCTTTACATAGTTTACTCTGACTTTACTGTTCATTATGATTCCTTCCACATGTCAGTTCAGAAATCTACTCAGCATGTAATGCATATAAGTATTGTATTTTATCAGTCAGTCTGTATAATGTCATATATCTGTCATCTTTATACCTTCGAGTAAACTCTGATATTCGCCTTGTATATAAATGCATATATATATATATATATATATATATATATATATATATATATATATATATATATATATATATATTGCACTTTGTACTTCACTTTCAGTATAATGTCATGTATCTGTTGTGTTTAACCCTAGGCTGAGACTGAAATAGATCCAATGGGAACAGTGCTCTTTCCTGATTAAAAATTCAAAATAAAAAGAAATAAAAAATATTTAAAATCTGTCCCTGATTTTGGGCCTTTGGGACTCATTTAATGTCTTTCTCCCTGATTCTTACACTAAGAGGTTGACAGTTTTTTTTATTATACTTAGATGAGGTGTTAAGAGCATAGTGGCTATAACTGCTGGTTGGAGTTTGTGGGGGAGGGGGGCTGTCTGTGGATGAAAGTGACCTGCCCTCTAGTCATTTGCTAAGTATAAGCAGTGTGGCTTTGTAGCACTAGTGTGTTTTGGGATGAAATAAGAATACTTTACTAATACTTGACACAAACTTGACATTACTGTGCCCACAATTATTCTTTTTTTTTGTTTTTATAGCAATCAGACATCTGAGGTGTACACAAACAACACCTCATACACACAAAAAATAGAAAACTCAGTTTTTTTTTTTTTTTGCCAAACTGTTAATTTAACAGGTTGGCAATTAAATAATTGTTTCACAAGCATTTGCTTATGCTAATCCACTCTTAATTATACTGGCCCAACTGTGACATGCACACCTCCTCCTGTCATATTATGATTAATGCTACAAATATGGCATGCTGGTATACACTTCCATATTTGGAAGGTTATTTAAATATTAATTTGCTAAAAAAGTGACGAGGTGAAGTTTTATTTTTACTTAAAAGAGTGTTGGAATGCATCTTTGTGCATGCCAACACTTCTTCATGTAAAATAAAACTTTATTTCCCCGCTTTAAACATTATCTTTAAGCATTATCCTCTGCAGATGGCCAGTTCTGGGATCTACTGTTTAATCTCTGATTTATGTCTAAACACATGGATTAATAAGAAAATGTACATTTAGGTCACTGCAATAGCTTTTGCTTAATTTAATTGTGTTCTTTCCTCCCCACTGTACCCTCACTTGACCTGTGGCACTGTCTCCACATACCTAAATCCATGTACTTACTGTCCATACTGCCATGAATTTCCTCCTTATAAAGACTTAGCTGTGAATGTGGTTTGCCTTGGTGTCTCTCTTGCTCTCTAAGTGTTCCCATTCCCCCTTGTCCCAGTCATTGAATGCTGTAAGTTAATACTTTTGACATGTCCATTTGTGCTATTGTCATAAGTCAGTAATACTGTACAATGATGGACATCTCCCTCGTAACTGAAACTCCCTATGTCTTCTCAGTTTCATATTTGAGAAATGATTTCTGTGGAGCTTTTTCCCTGAATTTTGCAGTCCATCTGCAGTACCGTGGACTGGTTAATTTTTGAAGATTACAGAAGTCTGCTAAAACGTCTATGCAATGTGGCCTAGAGATTATCAGAGAATGTAAAGTGATTATCTTTTTTGATGCCAGATCCTGTTTTGAGTGCAGCAGGTAGATTGGTTAACCTTTCATGGTGTTGTGTATGTTACCTACAAAACCTGGAAAAGATGTCTGTCACTGATTTCCAGTTTGAGCAGGATGTTGTTCCCCACCCTGGTGATTCTCCAGAATCATATCTTGTCTTTGGGTGACTCTAGTGCTTAGTTTCAAGTATATATGCCTCCTTAAGTGATGTCTCATCTCTGCTTCCTGTGACATTAAGACAGACTGGTATTATGAGGAAAAGGAGTAGATTTCTATGGAGAGAAATGTTTTGTTACCAGACTCTTTTCTTCTGTTCTGAGCCTACCACTTCCTAAGTGAAGCATGATTCATTACTCTGACTTAATCCCCAAGTACTTGGTTTACATACAGAACTGATGCTAATGCTTGTAAGACACAGTTAGTGACTGGCTGTGTATCTGTTTCCTTGCCCCAACATTGCATATCTGTGGGGGAGATGGAAAAAGACTGTGCAAACCTTTTTATTCTTTGAGTAGTGCTCAGTAACGCTTCTAAGGTGTTTGTTCTCCTGCTGCAGCACCAGTTACTATTTCACATCTCTGATTATTCTAGGGGATCCTTACATGCATAAAATGTGCGTCAAGAGAGCCTGAAAATATTCTAGGGGATCCTTGCATGCACCAAATGTGCATCAAGAGAGCCTGTAAATGCACACATCCTCCTGGAGTGCTGCAGTAGTAATTCTGTTACAGAAATGTTACCATTTGGAGCTAGCACTAAATTCAGAGAAGGCGCCTTACCTAAAGCAGGAACAAGGCTCAGACTTGGGCCTTTTATGGATACATGCAGTGGGTGCCCGTGTAATGTTATGATGTAAAACTGATTGTCTGTCTGTGCCTCCTGATCCTTTTCCCCTCCCATATTCCAAGTGTTCCCTCATTCTACCTGTTTTTTTTGTTAGTTCGTAAATAAGTTTTAAAAGATGGATCTCTACAAATGCAGTGATATATGCATTTCTCAGGATATGTAAGTATGTTGTATGTGTCCATATATGCTTTAGTCTTTTTATTGTTTCCTTATCTTCCAGTTTTAGTATTCATTTCCGTCTATTTTTTATCACTTGCCTTATGGTTTAAAATGTTGAATATTATTTACATATCGGTATTGCTTTCTTTACAGGAATCATCACTGCATCCTATTCGAATTGTGTTAATTGTAATAGACAAGGAGATGTCCTTCAAACAAGAAAAGTTGCCTGGTATTCAGGTAGGGCTTATGAAGTAAATAATAAGTCATGAGGACATGATGTGTCATATGCATAATGTCCAATTGTATAATGGAGAACTTCTAATCAGTAGATTCATAATTATTTTTTCATTAGCATAATACTGACTGTGCTTTAATTGATATTGCCATTTAAACAACAACCCTAAGAAAAAATTATTTTGTCTCATGTTCTTCTACTGGCTGTGTTACAGATGTTCTTCATCTCACATTGCTGCAGTCATAACCTGTGGGTAGTCCGCTGTCCTCGGTCGGCCCGAATACCAAAGTGTTAGGCTGGCGTCGGTCATGGTCACTCAGATCTGACGTCAGTACGCCGTGGTACTAAAGCGCATGATCGACGCCATATCCTCAGTCTTTCTTGACGCATGGTCTGAAGCAGAAGCAGCGTTTGCAAGTGCCATTCGGCGTCCTAAAATTTTCGTATTCTGAGTTTCAGACCGAAGGCCAAGTTGGGCTAAGTACCCCGTTGGGGAATATTTTTGTCTTTTCTTGCCTCAGTTAAATCCGGATGTCAGAAAAAGTAAATAATTGTATTTCTTGTGGGAAGCAGATACCTCATAGGGATTACCACTCTCTCTGTATTCCTTGCTTGGGGCCTGAGCACGACGTAGTCGGGTGTCGCTTTTGTGCTAGATTTAATAAGCGCACCATTAAACGTAGGTTAGATTGTGCTAGACTTGTCTTCGGTAAGCGGTGTAATTACAATATGCCGTCGGATCCTCCGACGCCCGCTACCGCTAAGAAGCATAAAGAAAAAACGTTAAAGTCCAAGCAGGATGAGTCGTCCGTTACGGACGCCGGTTCTTTGGAAACTCCGGTGGAATCTGTGGATCCAGCCGAGGTTTCAACTGAATCTCAGGGGGAGCCTTTAATCTTGCAGGATGTGGCCTCTCAGGAGTCGGGTCAGGCTGAGGGGGCCTCTCAGGTCTCTGTAGTCCCTTCTTTGCAGAAGGTGGTTAGGCCTTATACTTCTGTCTCTAAAGCACCTTCCAAGGTCAGGCCTGGTTTATCTTCCACTGGTGTCAGCCCTAGTTCTGTACCTAAAAAGCATATGCTAAAGATGGCAGAGGATTTGATTACTTTAATCAGGGGTTCTATGCCCCCCCCGGATAAGAGGCCTAGGGTGGAGCCAGAGGTGGAAGGATTGGTGCATTCCTCAGATTACTCTGAGTCTTCGGCTGAGGACATTCAGGATTTTCCTCCTTATTCTGATTCAGATGCAGAGGATTCGTGTCCTTCTGCTTCCCCTCCAGAGGATTTTTCTTTTTCTGAAACCCTGCATTCCATGAGGGAGCATTTTAAGTGGGAAGGTCAGGATTTCTCAGATTCTCGAAAGAGGCTTAGGGAATTTTTATTTTTACCACAGCATAGGCCTTTGGCTATTCCCCCTGTTTTGGATGTTGTACAGGATGTTTTCTCTGAAGCTTCCCTAAACCCTGATTCTTTACCTCCTGCTCCTGTTAAACCAGACAGGTATTACAGAGTGCCAGAGCTGCATAAATATTTGTATAAGAGCCAAGAGCTGACCCGGAGACTATTAGCCAGGGACCTAAGGGTGTCAGGGCTTCTACTGTAAAGAATCCAGTTCCTCTGGATAAAGATTCTAGAGCTTTGGATAGGTGGGGTAAAAAAGTGTATACCTCTTCCACTCTAGCGATGAGGGCTTTGAATTGCCAGTTTCATATGCTGAAGTACCAAAATTTTCTGTTAAGTCAGTTAAAATCTAAGGTAGATGCTTTGGCAGAGGGTATTGAGTGTAAAGAATTGCAAGATTTAGTTCATGCCTCTGATCAGGTGGGTAAGCATTCTTTGCAGTGTGGTTTTGATGCTCTTCAGGCTTCCTCCAGGGTGGCTGCCACTGGATTAGTTATTCGTAGGCACGCCTGGCTTAAGGATCAGAATTTGTCAGAGCATGTTAAAGCTCGAATTTTGGATGCTCCCCTTCAATCTGAAGTTCTGTTTGGTTCTCCTGTGGAGTCAGTTTTGAAGAAAATGGAAGACAAAGCTAAGTCCATGCAGACAGTTAAGGAATTTTTACAGGTGCAGCCCCCTAAATTTAGCAGAAATTGGCCGGCTAAGGGATGGGCTTATCCTTCTTCTGATTTACAGTCTAGGGGCAGATTTAGACGTTGTAGGGGCAGAGCTCATGCTCAGGGTTCTTTCAGACCGAGGACGTGGAGTTCCCCTGCACAATCTTCAGGTGAGGGCAGGGGTCAGCCTTTTCGTAAACAGACCCAATGACCTGTATCTTCAGCTGCCAGATCCCTCCTGTCTGGCAGCTCCTCTGGGAGGAAAGTTGGCACTTTTCAGGAAAAATTGGCTTTTAGTCACCCAGGACAAATGGGTGTTGGACATTATAGATCGAGGCTACAAGTTTTATTTTCACACCTTGCCTCCTTTCAAAGGCATGCCAGACGTTCCTCCTCAGCAAAAGGTGGAGGCTCACAAGCAGATTTCTTTACTTCTAAAAATGGGGGCTATCCAGGAGGTCCCTCCGTCAGAAGTGGGCCTAGGATTTTATTCTCGCCTGTTTCTTGTACCAAAGAAAGGAAACATTTGGAGGCCAATTCTGGATTTGTCTATTCTCAACACATACCTGGACATTCCAAAATTCAAGATGTTAACTTTGCAACAACTTCTGCCTCTGCTAGGCAAAGATCACTGGATGGTAACTCTGGATCTCAAAGAGGCTTATCTTCACATTCCTATCAGGCCCAGCTGCAGGAGGTTCCTGCGTTTTCGGGCTGGGACTTTACAGTATCAGTTCTCTGTATTGCCCTTTGGCTTATCTACTGCACCCAGGGTGTTCACAAAGGTCCTGGCTCCGGTGATAGCCTTCTTAAGGTTAAGGGGAATACAAATTTATCCTTATTTGGACGATTGCCTGATTCTTGCTCAAGACAAAGTCAAGTTACTTCACCATCTACAGTATGTTATGGCAGTGTTAAGGTGCCTAGGGTATTCTGTGAATGAAACAAAGTCCAGTCTAGTACCCTCTCAGGACATGTGCTTTCTGGGTGTGAGACTGAATACAGCCTCTCAGATGACGTTTTTGACCCCGGACAAACAAAGAAATCTTACCCTTTACTTCCAACAATTGTCTCTACGGTCCAGGCTGACTGCAAGGACAGTCCTTCAAGCCTTGGGGTTCATGGCATCTTGTATTCTGGTGCTTCCCAATGCCAAACTGCATATGAGGAAGCTACAATGGTATCTCAAAAGCGTATGGACTCAACACTGCCACGATTTGGACACTGTCATTCAGATAATACCTTGCATTCAAAGGGAATTTTTGTGGTGGGCTCAGGAATGTCACCTAAACAAGGGACTCTCTGTGACCCAACCAGAGGCGAGTCAGATCTTAACGACAGATGCCTCAGACATGGCTTGGGGAGCACACTTCAATGGAAAATGGGTTCAAGACACGTGGCCTGCCAGACTTCAACATTTGCATATCAACATGAAGGAGATGTTAGCAGTCCAATTTGCATTGATGGCTTTCAGGATCTACTTCACCCAGGACAAGTGTTGATTCAAACAGACAACACAACAGTCATGTGGTACATCAACAAGCAAAGGGGAACCCATTCGTACCCTCTTTGCAGACAAGCTATGATTTTGTGGGAGACTGCTCTCAGTTTGCACCTCACTCTTCAGGCAAGGTTTCTGCCAGGAGCACAGAACTCCTTAGCAGATGTTTTGAGCAGACAGATGGTGGATCCCCACGAGTGGAAATTGGATCCTCATGTATTTCAACAGTTGACAGTGGCTTGGGGGACTCCAGACATAGATCTGTTCACTTCTCCACTAAATTTCCAACTGCCAAAGTTTTGCACAAAGATGTTTCACCCAAAAGCTTGGAAAGTGGATGCTCTATCATTCAGTTGGAACAACCTTCACGTCTATGCCTTTCCTCCTCTGCCTCTCCTTCCCAAGGTGCTCTTGAAGGTCAGACAGGACAAGCCCTGCATGATTCTAATAGCTCCAGATTGGCCACGACAGCACTGGTACCCTCTGCTGAGGAGTTTAGTACGGGAGCCTCCTTGGCCTTTGCCATCAATTCCACACCTTTTGTCCCAGGCAGGCAATCATTTCCTCAATGTCAGGATACAGTCCCTGCCTCTGACAGCCTGGCATATTCTGTTCTAGACCCTGGGGAGTTGCAGCTTCCTCAGCAAGTTTTGAATGTCATTTTGGAGGCCAGACGGCCTAGTACAAGGAAAGTTTATGCTGATAAATGGAGGAGATTTTTTCTTTGGAGCAAAGCAAAGAGCTTTGATGTTTCAGTGCCTAATTTGAGTGTTTCACTTCAGTATCTTACAGAATTATTAGACAAGGGTTTGTCTTTCTCCTCTGTAAAAGTTCATGCTGCAGCCATTTCTGCTCACTATGACTGTGACCCTCCATTATTCTCTCATCCTTTGTTTAAGCAATTTCTTAGAGGGGCAAAGAACATAAGACCCCCATGTAGAGCTCCTACTCCTTCCTGGGATCTCAATTTTGTGTTGGAAAAACTCACTTTACCTCCTTTTGAACCTGCAGCTACATCTGAGTTGAAGTTTTTGTCTTGGAAGACTGCTTTTTTGTTGGCCATTACGTCTGCTAGAAGGGTATCTGAATTACAGGCTCTAATGGCAGTTGAACCCTTCCTGATATTTCATAAGGATAGGGTATCCCTGCGTACTAACCCTACTTTTATGCCTAAAGTTGTTTCAAATGTGGCCTTAAACCAATCTATTCATTTGCCTACTTTTTATGCTCATCCCCAAAATAAAGGGGAAAAAATTTTGCACTCTTTGGATATTCACAGGCAGTTACGTTATTATTTGAGCAGAACTAAAGGGTTCAGGCAGTCTCAACAGTTATTCATTTCTTTTGCCTTGGGTTCACAAAGGAAACCTGTTTCAAAACAGACTATTTCTAAGTGGATTGGCCATTGTATTGCTTTTTGTTATTCTCATCATGGTAAGGAGGTTCCGGCTGGAATCAGACCTCATTCCACTAGAGCGACTGCCACTTCTACTGCTTTTTTAAGGGGAGTAGCTACTAAGGATATTTTGGAGGCAGCTACTTGGAGTTGAGTGCACACTTTTTCTAAACATTACCATCTACCTCTTTATTCCAAATCTAGGGCTGGGTTTGCCACTGCAGTTTTACAGGGCATGTTAGCAGCTCCTAATGCTATCTGATTTTACCAACCTCCCTTTACCTTTGCTTTGGGATTCTACCCACAGGTTATGACTGCAGCAATGTGAGATGAAGAACATAGTACAGTTTTGTACCTACCATAAATGTAGATGTTCGAAGATCCACATTGCTGCAGTCCAATTTTCCCTCCCTCCTTCCCCTCTGTAGTTTGGGGTGACTGTGTGGTTTGTGGTGTACCTATTGTTGCTATTTTGGTGATTGGGTATTTTTCTATTTTTGGCTATGGCCTTTCTTTTTAAGGCCTTCTGACATCTGGGGCAAGAAAGACTGAGGATATGGCGTCGGTCATGCGCTTTAGTACCACGGCGTACTGACGTCAGATCTGAGCGACCATGACCGACGCCAGCCTAACACTTTGGTATTCGGGCCGACCGAGGACAGCGGACTACCCACAGGTTATGACTGCAGCAATGTGGATCTTCGAACATCTACATTTATGGTAGGTACAAAACTGTACTTTTTCAAATCTCTACTGGTTAATGTGTTACCATTTTGAAATCTGGTTGTTTGGTGTGAGACCTGTTGATCCAGAGTGCTATAATTTGTTTGGTGGCAGAAAGTTCCAGAAAGTCATATGTTGTTAATGCTGGGTTTATCTCAATAACTGCTTTGCATCATAGTTGTCACTCACTCATTCCACTCCATACTCACTCACTTGCTTCCTCATTCCCCTAACAATCATTCACTTTTCTAATGCATTGCTGGTGTGTCTCGTGGTGGTAGTGGATTTAGTGAGGCAGATTAAATTTCCTATTCCCATCCACAAATTCCAGACAGTCCCAATGGATTCCCAGATGTTTCCAACATGTGTCAACCTCTTATCTTTAGAATCAAAGATAAAGCCAAAAATCATCAGAGAGAAAGGCTCACTCACTAACAGTCTCTCACTCATTCACTCACTTGCTCGCACACTCTCTCACTCGTTTACTCACTCATTCAGTTACTCATTCACTCAATCACTCACTAGCTTATTCACTCACTCACTCACTCACTCACTCACTCACTCACTCACTCACTCACTCGCTCGCTCGCTCACTCACTCACTCACTCACTCACTCACTCACTCACTCACTCACTCACTCACTCACTCACTTATCCAAGCCCTCACTTGCTCACTCATTGACTCATTCATTCACTTTCTGCTTTTTCTGGTGTAGTTTGTGTTGAAGGCAGATTAAGCAGGGCAGTCCCAAATCTTCACATGGAGCTTATTTTTTGATACTCTTTTTGACAAAATTGTATACCTACAAAAAGGACATTTGTGAAGTAGATCAGACTGCTTAAGCCATTTTCTCTTCATTTTCTGCAAATAAATCCTCCATTGAATTAACATAGAGCAAATGATCATTCTGTGTATGTATATATGTATATGTATATATAATATATGGGTTCACTTTATAACATCGAAATACTGAAATGTCGAATTTCAGTATCTTGAAGCTATAAAGTCGAATGTTCAAAATAGCGAATGTTCACAATCGCGAATTTGACGTATGTCGAAAATATGTCGAATTCGCGGTTATGAAGTTGCGCTATGTAATGTCCAGGTTTGGGTTTTGTTGGTGCGCGGTGCCGTGTTTGGATGTAGGTGTTATGTCAGGTAAGTGAGTGTTTTGTAAGGGTTTTGAGTAGGAGTTAGAGTGTGTGTGAGGGATTGGAGAATGTGCGTGTGTGAGTGAGCTTTGTGTTGTGTTTGTGCGATCTCGGAGTTAGTATATATAAGTAGGGGGGGGTGGGGGGTGCAGGGTGGCTTGCCCCCCTGCTTATGTGTGTGTGAGTTGTGTATGTGTGTTGTTTTTTTGTTTATGTTGTGATGTGGGTGTTTTGTTGTATGTTTAGTGTAGTGTGTGCGGTGTTTTCGGTTATGTGGTTTCGCGGTTTTTGTTTGTCGGTGTTTTGTGGATTCGGTTTTATAATCTCGAGATACTGAAATTCGATATTTCAGCATTTCGAGGTTATAAAGTGAATCCAATATATATATATATATATATATATATATATATATATATATATAACATATGCAATTATTAGGAAAAGCAGTTCCAGTAGAGCAGAAGAAAAGAAAGTAAATATCTTCCTGACGGTTATTTGTTTCATTGACAACACAGAGACTTAACACAAGGTCATTTAAAAGTAATTGATTTAGCAGGTTTCTCCCTGTTGTTTATTTGAACTGACAGATATTGTATTTAATGGCATAAGCTCTTATTTGTTTAATTGCATTAACTATTTATTATTTTGAATGTTATGATGTGTTGTGACTTCTGAACAGTGCCTCATGTGTTCAGCAAAATGTATTGTATGGATAATGCTTACTACTTATTTTGTATGTCAGTCATTCTGTTTAAAAGAAGATTATTTTCAGTCCTAAATTCTGCTCTTTGTTATGTTTTGAGACTTTTTAAATGTCTCTGCCAAGAAAAGTTAGTGTCAGTCTGTTGTCTGTCACCCCTCTATGCAATTTTTAATTTAGCATAGTTTTTTTTTTTTCAGCAAGCATATTTCTGGATTAAAGTTTTTTTTTTTTTTTTTGTAGGTAACAAAAGCCAAATAATGTAGTGACATAATTCTGTAGTTGTTTACAATTTTATCTGCAGGCCACACCAAATTTACTTAGAATCTGTAAACCCCAAAGAGACCAAGCCCGCAGTTCTGTATTATTATGTTTTTTTTTTTCAATGTGAGGAGGAGGCATTGACATTTTTAATATCCTTCAGGCTTTTCTTCAACTACCATGCACTTTTCAGTTTTGGCTATTTCTTTTAAATCTCTGTTTTTTCTCTTCTTGAGAAAAAAAATACACAGACGTTTGGCAAATAACTCCTTGTTAAATGAAATATTGCTTGACAGTGAAATAGTATGATTCATGTCAGCACTGAACCCAGGCCTCTGAAATAAGATTCAGATATTTTGTCACTGAACTGCCTATCAATATAAATAAATGTTTAAGTTTATATGTATGTCCAGATGCTGAGGAGATTCTACATCTGTACATGGGACTGATGGGACCTCACTATGAATAGTGTGGATGGTTCTGGCAATTTTAATGTTACAAAACGTAAAGGGTTAGTGAAAGGTTATGAACACAACAATAATATACAGTCAGGGTGAGTCTGTGTCTTGACAGTGGGGTAAAAATCCTTATTGTAGCTAGCTTGGAGGAAATGAGAGTCAACAGGGGTATGAGTATGATAGACAAAGCTGAGTAGATTATAGTTTTGAGCAAGGATGCTTGAGATAGAGCAGGTCATGATTACATTAGGAGTTGTTCTTGAACATACTGAGGAATCATTATTTTATGGTGTAAGGGCTTCACCGGCAGAATGCCTTTCTACAGCAGAAGTGATCAAAAGAGAAATGAACAGGTAAATGAGGATGGAGCAATAAAAGCAGGGCTGGGAAAAGAATACAAGGGCTAGCTGTATTATTGGTTGAACTCAGTAGCCTTAACACACCCCTTTTTGCAGATGTGCTCATATCTCAAGTTGTTTCTTATTGATGTCTGTGTAGGCATGCTAAAAGCAGAAGCTAGGACTTGAACACTGAAATGTTTCAATACAATTTATTTGCTGCCACAACTTTACAAATTTACCTTACTGTGTACAGATTCTTCCCAGTATGATGATCTCTTTTCGGTCATGTGGTTTAGGTCTGCAATGCACACTTCGGTCATTGTTGTATTTCTTTATGATTCTATTCTGTTGGTGGCCAGAAGGTCACCTTGTCCCTTTGAAACAATGTGATACAGTGTCACCTAGCAGACCTTGTAATGGTAATAGTGCAAGATGTGTATAAATTGCTCAAATCATTCCAGACAGAATACTGCAAGATGACTTATGCCTGTCTCTAGAAACAAAGTGAACATTTCCTATAGGCGGATGGATTTCATTTTAGAGGATATATTTATGGACCCTGGCTTTACCCCTAAATTGATACATTTTCTAAAGGTAAAGAATTCCCTGATTCCATCTATATTTGGCATCCCAAAGGTGCACAAATCTATACTGGATCCCTCCTTGAGACAGATTGTGATGATCAGTTCATACTAGTTCATACTCTAGTACTAGGCTAACTGCCTTTTTGGGCCACTTTAAGCCTAGCCATTTACCCCATATGAGAATCAAACCCTGCACCTTGTGTCTGTAAGGTAAACACCTTAACTATTATGCCAACCATCCACCTTGTCTTAATTGGCTCCTGCCATTTGCTGAGAAGTTTAGGGGAATGTAAATTTGACAATGAAGTTGTATTTTTAAGTATTAATGTAAAAAAATACTAGTTATTCCCCATAACCTAGGAACTGAGTGGTATGTGGAGGTTTTAACAACTGGTATTACTCTGTCTAATAATGAAATTAATATTATTTCAGCATTCATAGAAATGGTTTTGCAAAACAACTTTGTTTATTTTGAGGGTGAGTACCATATGTACAGGAGTAGCGATGGGGGCTGAGTCTGCATCAGCATTTGTTGACATCATTTTATGGTGGTGGGAGGTAAACTTTATTTTTACCTCCAGATAATATGAATTTATATATAAATATTTTCTTTTTTTTTGATGGCATCTTGATTGTATGAAAGAAGATAAGGAAAATGTTGTTAGATGTATTAATTATATTAAAAAGACCACCTCTTTTTTGTCTTTTGCATATAAGGTGGATGATGAAAGTTGCAACTCTTTGGATGTCAATTTTATAAGAATAAGGGTGGTGATAGGTTTGAATCTAAGATTTTTAGGAAAGCAACATATTCCAACTGTTACCTTTATTATAGCAGCCAACACCCACACTGGCAAAAAAAAAAAAGATTTTGATTAAAGGGCAGATAATGAGGTTGTCCCATTTAGTATCAGACAATATTATTTTTGAGAGGGAAATGAACTCCATTAAGAGTATCTTTCTAGACAGAAAATATCCAATTTCTATGATTGATAGTATGGCTGAGTATGTATTGAGTAATAGATATAAACACTATTAGCTGATCTTACAATTTCCCAATTTTACTCTTAGCAACAATAAAATTGAAAATGACAGGTGCGTGGCTATGGTGTTATTGTATAATAATGATAGTTTGCATATAAGAAACATTATTTAAAAAAATGGAAGGGCATTTTCAAGCTTTTAATCTAACATCAAAGTTATGGACTACCCCTAGTATAATATACAGGAAAAGTAAGAATTTGAAATCTTATTTTGAAAGCAGTAAAAAGAGTGGATTATGGAAGCGTGATCAAGAAAAGGGAATGAAGAAATGTGGGGCATGTGCCCAGTGTAGATACATTAATGGCAGTGTTAATATCACACTAGGAAGTTACTGAAGGGTTATAACTACCAATGGTAGATGTGACAAAAGTGATACTGCCAGCCCAGCTAACTGGAATTTTGTAAATGATTGTATGTCATTGGTGAATATTGAGGTGATTTGTATGGGATGCTTGTGTTACAAATGTATTAAAACTGTATGTCATTTGTATATCAAACTGCTTGTACAGACACGTGTTGAAAAGGGTATTTGCAGAGTGCTGTTTAAAATGTAGCCACAGTGTGCTCTACTGGAAGAGAACAGAAATGTGCATGCACTATTGTAACTGTTTAAATATATAGATATATTTTAACAGTGAAAACTGGAATACAGAAGGTTGACTTCAGAAAAATAATTGAAATTAAATTACTTTATGGCTAGGCCATAAAAGATGGTATATTTCAGTTTTCAATACAGCAAGAGACACAATGTCTGTACTAGGAAACTTTCTGTATTGTTTTTAGGGTGAAGTAATCACTAGTCTTGAAAGCATGAAGGAATGTAATTGTTTTATGACTTCCAGTATCTGCCAGAGATCTGAGGAGAAGCCCTTGTCTGTACTATATGTTTACAGGTACATTCTAAATACTGCCAGCTTCATCAATGGTTGTTTCGCCTGGGAACTAACAGTCAGATGACAAGACATTATGTCATTCTGCAAGTTATTCCAGGAGTAATATTTGAGATATCAATTTGAGAAGTCTGTTAGTGAGACAGGGCATTCTGCATTCTGTCTTGGACCTGACAACAACTAGAAGATCCATTTACCACATCTGCCTTGCTCTGTTAGTAAGTTCCTAGATTATAGCATGATTCTCTTAGATTCAGTCAGGAATATAGTAAAGCTTAGTTTAAATATTTTTCTTTATTTATTTGAGACTGTCTTGCAATGTTGTTTTAAATATTTCCTATGGTTTTAAACTCTGATGTCACTGTGAATATAATATTTAGTATTGTCTTGTTCTTGTATTATTTATTATTAAATATAGTTAAACCTTTCATTGTGGCTGATCTTTGCAGAGATATTTAAGTTTTCAGAGTACTTGCATATTTATTTGGTGACACTGTGTGGGCCACTCCTAATAGCCTTGCTCTTGGTCAAACTATCATTTGTGTAAGTATTAATATTACACAGTAAGATTGGACACATTTTGTTAAGGGCCTTAAAGCAGCTGATAAGGAGTGACTTGTGGCAATAGTAACTACCTTATAGTCTGGACAGAAGGGGTCATAGCTAGTAAACCTGTGTCAACCTTTTCCAGGTGTGTGTGTGTGTGTGTGTGTGTGTGTGTGTGTGCGTGTGTGTGTGTGTGTGTGTGTGTGTGTGTGTGTGTGTGTTAATCAAACCTCAAAGAGTATGTGTGTTTGTGTGTGTGTGTGTGTGTGTGTGTGTGTGTGTGTGTGTGTGTGTGTGTGTGTGTGTGTCAGCTACTTGTGCAGAAACACAAAACACTTAATTCGACAGAGAGGGTGCTGGAGGACTTAGCTTGGTCACTCAACTGATATCTCAACTCTATAGCTGTGCCAGTGGGGAGTCTTACTGGGGATGTGAAGAAGAGTGAGAGACCAGCCCTGGACTGACTGTGGTCTCTGTGTGCTCTTAAGGGAAATTGCACTTGATGCAGAGAGCTGTATCTGGAAATACTGCGTGTGTGACTTGTCATCCTCCCAGTGTACATCCCCCACTGTTCCCAGTGGTGAGGCTGAAGCTCCTTGATTACTGGGCCAGTGGTGGGGTGTCACAGTAGACATGATTGTAATACTAAAGGGGTGATTTATGTAGCCACCTATGCATCTTGCTCCACGTTTTATGTGGGGAGAACTGAACATAAGCTTAGGAATTGTATTTATCAACATTTGCATGCAGTTAAAAATGGGACTCTAGAACTGCTTTATTTAAACATGTTTTGCTATGTAAGAATTATAAAACATTTGTGTTTTATAGTTTGGAGAAGGTGACACCTAATATGGGTGGGATTTGATCTTCTTACCTGGAATATAAGTACTGGCAACTTTTGGTCAATATAGTTCGATTATCTGTTATTATAACAATGTATCTATAAGTAGAGCTTTAGCTTTAAGGGCTGACAAACCATGGACATTTCCTAGGAATCAGCCTTATTTAAAAATGTAATTTTGCAGCAGAAGGCTTTGAACAAGTCCTCAAAGTTTTTAATGTATTGTAAAGGTTTTTGTATTTGTTGTTTTGTTATTTTAAACATGGTGTGATTTATTATTTTTTATTAATCAAATGTAAAAGAGGGGCATTGCATGAGAGATGATTTTTTTTTGTGAAATGTGATCAGATGGACACATATCTTTAAATATTGGGTTAGAAGTGTGTTGAGTATCTGATGAAGTTCTGTTGTGATAATGAATGAAAGTGCTTATTTTATTAAAACTGTATGTTGATGTCATTTCGCTCAGGTCAATGTCTTTTTTGCTTTAAGGTTTATAGGATGAAGCTTAATACAAACTCATAGTCTTTAACTCGGTATTCTGCACTGTCTGACCATGTTGGAAAATTCTAGAATAATGGTCTGGTTCATGTGCGCCAGAACATGTTACAAAGCAGAAGTTTTCCACCACCTGGGAAGAGCCTGTACCTTTAGAAAGTGCCCTGAAATGCCTTATTGTAATTATGATAGTGCCTATTTTCATTGTATGTGTTGTTAGAGCTTAATAAATGTAATCTGAGCATTTGTGTTTCAATAGTTTCATCTACATTCATTTACTGCTAAATCAAAATCAATTTGTCTTTCTACTCACTTCATAATTGCTTTTTAGTAGATGTAAAGTCATGGGCGCAACAGGCCTATATGTACATTTGGAGACAGCACTGACTGAATTTCTTCTGTGTCTTGTGCGTTTACCATTTGCAGCCATCTAGCTGACAGTATTGTGCAAGGACTGGTCACTATTTTCTGTGGCTACTGGTAAAGATAAGACACTGAATTTGTCCCCTTCCCCTGGCCCAAACTCAGCAATCAACATCATTTCCAGAGCTCATTTTCTTGAAGCACCACCACAGCTTCACTGGCATGGAAGGACAAGACATTTTAATTGCTTAGCTGTCCAGGACTGGTCACTGCTAAAAACATAAATGCATATTGCAAAATGACAAACGCGTGGAAATATTATACCCTTGTCTCAGTACAGTACCACTGAGCTACTGGGCTTAAAATATGGAGATTAAGGTGTCCAGTAGTAACTTTTTGGCAGCAAATGTTACATTCAGCCCTAAACTAACAGTCTGTTGATTTGGTGAGGATGCCACTACTTGAGAATAATGGGATGCTAATGCCTGCGTCTTTGCTGTCAATTTCATAGTCTGAATTTTAGCGGTGCTAATTAACAACTGAATATGATGCAATTTATAATGGGTATTTCTTGCGTATGAATACAAAAGTGATTTTTATAATATGCAGCTCAGACTATGGGCAAGGAAGTGGGAAAAACAAGGAAGTGTTTACTAAGAGCAGTCAGTGCCTGTGTTTGTGTTAGGAATGCAGCCATCAAGGGCTAGAAGTGAGCATCACAAAGAGAAGCAGGGAGTAAATAAATCCATAATGAACACTCTAGATCCAGTTGGGGTACCTTTTTTGGTAGTAGATTCAACAGCAAACTGCCTCCAGGTTCTCTTAACATGAGCTAGCAACAAAAAACAAGTTTAGTCATGGCTGCAGTAGGGAAGGAGAGAAACATTCTTTTTAAATACTTTTTCTTTTTAAAGTGTAACAAATGTTTGATGAGCAGTACACAGGAGGAGAAAAACAGATCATAGCACCATATATTACTGACAGGAGACTACAATAACTATAGTTTTAATCATCCTTGATTTATTTGCATCATAATGACTTTGTTTTCTCACAGAAATTCTGGAATAGGTACAGTCTAATAAGCTTTCCTTTAAATGTACGTTTGTGTGTGTGTGTGTGTGTGTGTGTGTGTGTGTGTGTGTGTGTGTGTGTGTGTGTGTGTGTGTGTGTGTGTGTGTGTGTCTGTATGTGAATCCATTCCAGTACAGCCCTTCAGTAAACATGCTCCTCTGTCCGTTATCATAACATTACATTTAGCTGCTACTAGCCCAGCAGGTTTGCTCTGGAAGACATTCTTGTTAGTGTCTATTAACATATAACATGTATAGCTCAATAAAAGTCGATAGGATGGGTAATCCGAGGAACATCAAGACAATCAAAGTAACAAGAACAAAAAAAGAACAAACTGTTAAAAAGTTTTCACATTGGCTTTCTTTTGGCAGGTTGAAGTGCTCACCTCCCTAAAAGCTCTGAACAAGTTTGTTGAAAGTGGACAGCTGACTCGAGACCTAGAGGGAACTTTTCCTTATTGCCACACTGCTTGGGTACAGTTCTGCATGGTATGTGTATTATTGAGAGAATTTTCTTAAAATTATTTTTCTTCAGAGTAATCATACATGATGTGTTTCCTTAACCACTTTTATTTTTTTCATGCATTTTTCTAAATATTGATTATGTTATTAAAGTGCTACAATAGGAAAAGCACTGAAATGTGCATTTACATCAGTGCTTATGCCTATAAATTAGGTGGAGAACAGACAGAGGTATGAGCAATATCGAGTAAAAAAACAGCTCTCATTCGCAATGCCATAGGTCAGGTATGGTCAACATTGAGAATGCATGGACCACTCACTTCTTTAACCTTGTCCAGTGTCACTTGTCATCCTAAATGCAAGTTCATGCCCTTTGTCATGAATAACTTTCCAAAGGGGTTCGCAGTTAGGATTCTTAAATGACAGCCCCTTTGGAAAGTTCTTCATGACAAGGTGCATGAATACTCAGGTCTTGGTGTTAAACCCTGAATCCATGTTTATGAGTAAGCTTTACTCTTGTCCTGATCCTCCTGTTACATTGCTCCCCTTTTGTAATAATGTTGCCTATTTTCATGTCATATTTGAACAGATTAACCATGTTTTTCATGTTCTATGTCCACTTTAAAGATACCAGATAATAGCATATCCAGAGCTGTCCATTAATAGCCCTTTGTCATTAGTTTCTTGAATTATATAATACCTTATCACCATTGTCATATGTCCACAGACACCCTAATCTAGGTCTCTTTCCACCTCTGAAGGAATAGACCTGAAGAGTTGCTGAAATTCTAATGAACCATACTGTTCAGGTGTCCTCCCTCTCCCTTAACAGTTGTCTAATCTTATTATTAGAAAGCATGGACTGACAAGAATTAACATCCATGGAATTACTGTGAATGAAATCATGTAAGCTTTTTGCCTTAAGGGAATAAATGACAACCCACTGGAAAATGTCATCTTCACCTGGACAGAATGACAACCCCTATTTTAAATGGCAATCTCTCAATCTGTCAGCACAATGTCATACTCAGAAGATAAATTGGACAACCTCACCAGTGATCTGTCCAGTAGCCTGGTAATTTGCTTAACCCTACAGGAGAAAAACCTTAGGGTTCCTTGATCCCCATCACTTCTTTCAGTTCATTAGTTACCTCTTCATCTGAGGGTTCCCTATTGACTTTTGTCTGCCCTTATCCCATCTATTAAAATTGGTATGCACTAAACATTCATTCTAGTGATGACCAGTGCAATCTGCTTAATTTTCTGTCTTAGACTGACCTTAGAGTGTCTTCACATTTGTGCACCAAGCTTTTGCTGGATTATGACAAGAAACTATCCCCAGAATTCAGCAAGCTCTGCATGGTGGGCAGGAATAGTGCAAGAGCTGCTGCACCCAATATGGCCGCAGAATGATCCAGAAAAGAGCTCCTGGCACATGCACAAGTGTTCCTACACTATTCCTGAAATTTCCACAAATTCCACAATTCCCAAGTGGCACCCCTTCATTTCCGATTTTTTTTTTTTCACGCTTGTAAGCTGATGTCATCATGTGCATGATAACGTCAGCTCCGTCAGGGCTACCAGCTTGTCGGAAATGAGCTCAAAGAGCTCACTTCCAGCTGGCTGTTCAAATGCTACACCTTAGTAATTATTTTCACTCGGAAGAGCCTTTGTGTTCTTTTGTAGCATAATGCCTCTTAATCACTTCGTAACTGATTTGCTGTTCACAATGCTATATTATTTTTTGCCGGTTTCGAGACCACTGAGTTACTCATGAAACAAAAACTGTTATGGGTTTGTCCTGTAAGCATGACATTTCCCAAAACACACAGAATGTCCTGTTTGCCTATTATGTCATTTGGAATCCCCCCGACAACAACACCCATTAGGCTACTGTAGTAAAAAGCTGGGCGGAGTCTGAGTGACATTGGAAAACTCAGTGGCTGCTTCCATGACTGTTTGAGGAACCAGGGATTATTTTTGGGGTTGTGTGTGTGTGTGTGTGTGTGTGTGTGTGTGTGTGTGTGTGTGTGTGTGTGTGTGTGTGTGTGTGTGTGTCCGTGTGTGAAAATGCACCCATTTTAATACACCTGGAGGCTAGAGGTACTCAGGCTCAAACACTGTACCTTTGTTACAGGGTTAAAAGAGCCTAAAGTCCCTAAAACACCTGGAGGTTAGAGGTACTCAGGCTCATACCCTGTACCTTTGTTACAAGGTAAAAAGAGCCTAAAGTCCCTAGCCACCACCACTTGTGCATTTGCCCAGGTTTTTTGTGCTAAGAGATTGAGAGCTATGGTGAGAGCTGAATTTGTATTCCCCCCATTATTGACTTTGTCCAGGTTTTTTGTGCAAGGAGGTTGAGAGCTATGATGAGAAGTGAGAACTGAATTTGTATTCCCCCATTATTGGCTTCTTATCCAGTTTTTTGTGCTAAGAGGTTGAGAGCTATGGTGAGAAATGAGAACTGAATTCACTAAATGATAGCCATTTAAGTTTCAGTCTTCCTATCTTTCAGGAAACAGCTGGTTTGGCATAGTGGTATGTTGCTCTGACTGTAGTGCACAGGGTCCTGAGTTCAATACTTGCCAGTGAAATGCATGGTGGTAACACAACATTTTATCTAGCAACTTTCCAAAATTTTACAAGCAATGTTTAAAATGTGTCCCTGCTGGTTTTTGGCCTTTTGTCCCCCCCCCCAAAAAAAACCCTGAAATTGAAAATAAGTGCGAGAAGCTGTGCAAGATGTCTATGGCTTACACTGCTGTCATTCTATTTATAGTGTGGGTGTGGAAGTAGACTTTTATGATGGAAATGTTCTGAATTGGGCAGTTTTGTCATTATTGGTTCATGCATTTTCTTTCATTGCCTACAGTACAGCCTACTGGAAAAATGTTCAAACAATAAATTTAAAATGTGCTCTGTCTAGCAAGTGTGCTGTATTATACAAGGAATATAATTTAATAAAGTCAGGAAGGTGTATCAAAGAAAAGAACACATGTATGTTTCTTGCTTTGAGTGTAAGGGGCCAATGATTTGAAAACAGCCCAAAGGTAACCTTTATCCGCCAGTGGCCAGAATGCATTTTCTTTGGATGGGGTGTGGGTTTCAATGCTGTTTCATGTGAGTTTCGAGGGAAGAGATGTTTTAATGCCAAGTCTATTTTCATTGTGAGTCACTACTGCTTTGTTTAGCAGATGTCTATTAGTGTTTGTGCATTGTGCTATAAAATGTAAAAATAAAATCCAAATAATCATTGTAGAAGTAAAGCAGTATGCACACATTAGTATTTATGGTAAATGGGGCGAAATAGCCAGGTAATGGGACATTGGAATAGCTGCAGGGGGACTCTGGTGCCATATTTTGGTTGTCTGTTCATCAGTTTGTGTTTGAAAGTTGGTATCCCACAATTCCATTGGAGTGGGTGGAGTTACATAATTATGTATATAAATTATATGTTAATCAGCATGCAGATTTGTACCTACTTTTCATGGACCTTGTCCAGATTTTTGATGTTTCCAGGTTGAGAGGTATGAAATGAGGTGAATTAGTGATCCAGGAAGCAGGGAGGCGTCTGTGCAGGAATAGTGTAACCTGCAGAAATGTATCCAGTTACTAACCGAATACGTTTCTGCAAATTACAAAACGGAGGCATGACAGCTCCAAAGAAAGCATGTATTCAATGGAGTAGGCATGCCAATGGCTAAATATATGGCCAATGGCATGATAAATAGTTTCAAAATTATAAAAAATAACTTTTATTATTTTTTGGCAGATTTTTGGCCGTTTAAGTATAGGGCAGTGGTGCGCAAATGGGATCGGGCCAAAAATAAGAAAAAAACTGGAAAATAAGCTTTTAAACCCAAATCAGCATTTTGCCATGATAGTCAATGGCATGCATAAAGCAGCAATACCAGGGAGTAGTGGTTGCTAAGGTAAGTGAGTGTGAGTGTGGTAACTATGAATTAACATTCTGTATTATGCAAATGAGGGGATCATTACTGACTCACAGATTTCCTCTCAATGCTAGTTTACACCCAGCCATGTAGGTGCAGCAATACAACAGTGCAAGTCTAAGAATGACTTCATAAGGGGGTGTGTCATGCCTGCTGTAAGCTCATTGGTGCTCTGTGGCTCGTATTTGCCCTTAGCTAAGCACAGCTAAGGAAGGGGGTGTGTCATATGTTCCTGAGCAATGTGTACATAGCCTAAATGGATGTGCATGCCACGTACCGGGTTTTAAACAAAAAAAAAAACAGGAAATAGCAGCTCTGTTCACATCTGAGCACTGGTTATGTGCGACATCTCTGGGCTTAAACAAGAAGCCAATGGGAAGGGAAAACAGCAGTAGGAAGGCAATCAAGGAGAACAAGCATAGCTGGCAGGTGGAATGTATCAGAACCAGCCAAATACAAATGCACCAGTCCAGCCCACTACTATAAACTATGCAAACACCTTTCAGACTGTTTTTTGGAGAAACAGCAGTAGGAAGGCAATCAAGGAGAACTAGCATTGCTGACAGGTGAAATGTATCAGAATCAGCCAATTACACATGGAACAGCCTAGAACACTACTATAAATTATGCAAACACCTTCCAGTCTGTTTTTTCCCCACAAACTCTACACCACCGGCATACACATATGGGGAAATTTTACCTGACAAAACTAACAACATGTTAGGGGCTGCTGTTGGTCTCATACATCCGTATGTGCAAGAGGCTGAGGGTGGTGAGGATGTGAATGCTGATCACCAACCCACAGTGAGGAGAAGGAGAAGAGTGTACAGACCCAGGGTAAGCTACCAGGGGCTACATGAGCTGGAGATAGTGGAGCACTATAGGGTGGACAGGGACATTCTACAGCAAATTGTTGAGCTGTGCCATGCCTCACACACAGAACCAACACAGGCTAACCCATCCCAGTGGATATCAAGGTATGTGTATGCTTAAGAATACTAGCAACAGGTACCTTCCAAAGGTCAACTGGGGATATCCTGGGGATCTCACAGGCATTAGCATCCAGGGTACTCCACCAGTTCCTGGATGCCATATCAGCACATGCCGGTGAGCACATATATTTCCTCAACACCCGTGAGGCGTTGACCAGAAATATGCATCTCCTCCACCAAACAGCAGAATACCCTGAGGTAGTGGGTGCTATAGACTGCACGCACATACACATCAAAGCACCACCTGGAGAGTGGGGTAGGGTCTACATAAACTGCAAGGGCTTTCCCCTCCATCAACTGCCAGGTCATGTGTGATTCCCGGAGCATTATCTTGAATGTGTATGCTGGCAGCCCTGGAAGCTATCATTACTCCCACATCTGGCATATGACACAGCTGTACCAGTCATTTGCCAGTGATGACATCCCATATGGCCACCTAGTGGGGGGTGCTGGTTACGCACTGGAGCCATGTGTAATGACACTCATCAGAAATGCACACACACCCAAACAAGAACTCCATAATGAGGCATATGCACAAACCAGAATCATAGTAGAGCATGTGTTTGGGATGCTCAAGTCACGGTTCTGCTGCCTGGACATATCCGGTGAAGCCTTGCAGTACTCTCCAGCTACATGTACACAAATGTTCATAGTATATGCCATGCTGCACAATATGATCCTGCGGAAACAGCTGCAGCAGGAACAGCATGGGGCAAGGTCACACAGCTCCCCACCATTGCCAAGGCCATCACAGGCACATAGTGGCTTGGAGGAGGAACTACCTGAGACTGCCCATGTAGGCAGAAGGAGGCATGCCCAGTATGCCCAGACCTAGGCAAAGACACAACGCATAGCACATACACTGACGTGGAAGGGACCCAGGGAATGACACCTCTCTCTGAGTCACAGGGATGCCAAACATGACAATACCTGTGCTTTGCCATGTACAGGGAGTGTACTATGTGCGTCCAACATAGTCAGCCCTCCAGCACCATCCTCAATACTGGCACAGACACAAGGAAAGTCAGTCTTCATATCAATTGCTGAATGGAGTAGTATGTTCTCATAGTTGTATCTATGGTATGGATGTGAGCATGCAAGGGAATCGGGTGGCTGAATGGGATGGCAGCAGATAGTGGACACCTATATGGGCAGCATGAAATCCATAACAAATACTTCTGTCAACATACTAGGCAGTACTAGACAAGGTGACAAATCCCACTGCAGTACATGTCGTGGCCCAAATGTGTGTCTATAGGACAATATTGTGTGAAAGTGGTCAGTGCTTGTAGGCATGGAGGGCTGTGTGTTGGTGGCCTATGGGGAGTACTGTGGATGATAGGGCCATGTTCTGACAACTGCAGTGCCAACCACAATGCTTCTCAGCAATACTCATGTCAGCAGTTATCCATACTAACTGTCCGGATGTCAATATCTGTCACTGTCTGAAAGATGGACATGCCATGAATGTGGGCCCATACATACACACAGTACACAGGTGGAAGTATCCTAGACAGAGTGCATAAAATGTAACTGTCAACTGCACATAACTTTGGAATTGTACATGCAGGTTAGCAGCATATTAGTTGTCTGTGTAGTATGGAATACTGATGTAGTCTGGACAATCACTGGCAGACCACAAAAGGCACAGTTATGAAGTAAAGAGAGACTACCTATGTCTCTGCACAAGGCAGCATAAGGGAAATGTCTCAGGTATATCTGTGGGTCAGTGGCAAGTAGCTTCCATATCACACATGCACTCAGCTCACCCCACCATCAGCCACAGGTTTATCACAGGCCATATCCTTGCTGTTGGGAATGAGTACAGTATGACCTCACTTCTGTATGGGAATACCCACAGAATGCACCATGCTGAAGAGGAGTCTTATGCAAGTCTGTCCCTAGCTGTAAGCAGCTTCCTGCATGAATCCGGACCAATGGGTCAATATGTACAGGAACTATTGCCATTAACACCTCAAACATTTACCCTGTCACCCCAGGGGAATCCACTGGCTCACAGCCTGGGAATGTAGGAGTGACAGAATGCACTGGCCTGCTACAGATAGCCTGCATTACTACCAAATGGCCTACAGTCTTCTGTCAAAGGCCTGTGCCTCACCCATGGTATCTCATGGGGTCCTTAATAACAAAGTAACACAGTCAACAGAACGCAAATGCAAGGCTATATTGACAAATACCAGTAGCATGCCCCCCATATCCTACAGCATGGACTGGGGGCCAATCCATAAATGCTAAACACCAAAAATCCACAAACAATGAACTGTTAAACTGAAATGGAACACAATAAAAGTCGGTCAAAAAGAGTTAGTGCTATTTATTATAAATTACACTTTCAGCTAGGACAGTGCCTAGCCTTCTTCAGACAAACAGTTAAAATATGGTAAACCAATGCCTTTTATCTAATCAAGTCAGTGATGTCATCAATTAAGCAATGTTGTTAGTAACCATAACAACATATTATCGCAGCCTACTTTTATGTAACAAGTTATAACTCATTAACTTATAATACAAGAAATGATGAACAAAACCATATATATTCCTATCTCATCTTATGTTTAAAAACACACTTATATGTGTAAACATGTTAAAAACTGAACTATACAAATTTAATAACAGCATACTCTACTTAAAACACTAAATCAAATTCATACTAAGTAAGTCAAATTCATAAAAATACTTATTAATTCCCTGGTTCTCCTTTATGTGAATATAAGGACTAAAAAGTACCTAATTAAACAAACGCTGCACTAACCAACCTTTAATCCCTGGTTAAACTGTCATATGCAAGAACTTTGTATATTTGCTTTGTATTCAGTTTTTATCTATTCAAAGTTAGGAGTTTCAACAGACTTTTAATGGAAATACTGTCATTAATCCCTGGGGGCATATGAGCCCTCGTTCTCACTTGCCACTTCAGTTCATCTATTTCGAGCAAAATTTGCCAAGGACCCCCCCCCCCCCCCCGAATGTTCTCAATTCTCTGTTGTAAAACTGTGAACCTAAAGGTGTGTGCGGGAAATTCAGAGCAGTGTTTGGCTAAAGCATTGTTAAAATCTTTCTTCTTTATTGCATAACAATGCTCATATATTCGCTGCCTAAAACGTCTCTCCGTTTTCCCAATGTAAAACACGTTACATGAATTACAACAAGCAGCGTAAATCACACCCTTAGATTCACAGTTGAATTTTCCTTTTATTTTGTATGTGTTGTGGTTCAAAACCACCTGGTTACCAACCAGAATGTGTTTACATTGTGAACATGAAACTCATTTAAACATCCCATTAATTCTCCCATAAGAATTCCTGCTATTAATGTTGCTCTCTAAGAGAGCTTTAAGATTTTGACCACATCTGTATACTATTCTAGGGCTAGAACCAAGAATTCTAGAAAGGGAATCATCATTTTTAATGAGGTCCCAATTTTTATTTATTACCTCTCTAATGGACCAAAAATCTAAAGAGAATGTATACAAAAAGCTGGCTTGATAACTTACATTGCCAGCTTTTTTATTTGGCAATTCATCAGATAGACTAGCCAATCCATTAAGGACTGAGTGAGAAGATGAGCTTGATTGTCCTTTTAATAAAGGAATAAAATAACCAACATTACGCGTGAAAACTACTTCTTTTTTTGTGTTGTTAACAAGTTGACTAGGATAGCCTCTTTTAATAAACATGTTACACAGATGGTCACTTTCTGTCTCAAAGTCTAATTCATCCGAAATCATACGGGCAGCCCTCACCATCTGGCCTTTGACCACCGCTTTCTTTTGTTGGTACAGGTAGTTGCTAGTAAAATGAAGGAAACAGTTTGAATACGTCGGTTTCCTATATATAGAACTTTTGTATCTACTATTAGCCTTGTCATTAACTAGCCAAATGTCCAAATAGTTGATCGCGGTTATACCTATGTTATAAGTAAACTTTAGAAAACTTGTGGTCCTGTTAATGTTGTCGATAAAGACTGGTATCATGGACAGTTCTCCATTCCAAATACAAAACATGTCATCCTGGTATCTAGTATACCAGGAGACATTGTTTTGAAATAGTTGGTATTTAAACAACAAGTTGTTTTCCCAATAAGCCATAGTGGCATTGGCGAAACTAGCACCACATGGAGAACCCATGGCCACACCAGTTTTCTGCAGGTAAAACATACCCTCAAACAACATAAAATTATTCTTCAAGACCATTTCAAGCAAGGTCTCAATTATATAAATGATATTATCATTTGCTTTCTTACTATGCAAAAATTCCCTTACCCATTGTGTGCCTAAATCCTGAGGGATCACTGTGTATAGATCTTTAACATCTATGGTTAAGAAATACACCTCAGGTTGGTATTCTAAGGAATTAATGTTTGTAAGAAAACTCCACAAGTCTTTGCAAATCTGTGGTTCGGTTTCAATAAAAAGCTTCAACAAACTGTCAACATATTTGGCACAAGTGTATGTGATTGAACCACGGCCATCAACTATTGGTCTGAAAGGGGGGGACTTTATGTCCTTATCGATCTTCGGACACCCAAACAGTACTGGTGTTTTGGGAGCTATCATATTTAAATATTGGTAAAGGTCAATGTTTATGGAACCTTCCACAAACAAGTCATCCAAGGTTGACCTTACCTTCTTGTAGACTACATTAACCTCATTGATTGTTACCTGAGTGTAACTGGGAGTGTTTAAATGTTCCATCAATTAATTGGGATGTTTAAATGTGGTTCATGTTCACAATGTAAACACATTCTGGTTGGTAACCAGGTGGTTTTGAACCACAACACATACAAAATAAAAGGAAAATTCAACTGTGAATCTAAGGGTGTGATTTACGCTGCTTGTTGTAATTCATGTAACGTGTTTTACATTGGGAAAATGGAGAGACATTTTAGGCAGCGAATATATGAGCATTGTTATGCAATAAAGAAGAAAGATTTTAACAATGCTTTAGCCAAACACTGCTCTGAATTTCCTGCACACACCTTTAGGGTCACAGTTTTACAACAGAGAATTGAGAACATTCGGGGGGGTCCTTGGCAAATTTTGCTCAAAATAGATGAACTGAAGTGGCAAGTGAGAACGAGGGCTCATATGCCCCCAGGGATTAATGACAGTATTTCCA